>NW_027675358.1:372500-587500 GCF_965601325.2 Salmo salar
GTATACATGGATATATTGTACTTTTCATAATAAAACATACTTGAAACAAGAAAAAGCATGTTAATTGTGGAAACAATTTCGTTATTGATTTTTACATTGCTTCTCCCTGTCTCATGTTGACGTTTGTCATGAATCTTGACCTGGAGGCAGAACTGTGCGATTTCCTCTAGATATGTCAGCTGCAAAGTCAGAATTGGCTGTGGAAAATGTTGTTTTATGGTCTTAATTTAAGGGAAGGATTAGCAGTGTGGTTGAGATTAGGATTAAAATCTGATTATATTACTTTGTGCCTGTGCCAGCTAGGGAATACTTTGCTGAACTGCCTCCAGGGCAAGATTCATGACAATAAATGCTAACCTGCCTCCAGAACAATATTCATGACAATAAATGCCAACCTGCCTCCAGAACAAGATTCATGACAATAAATGCCAACCTGCCTCCAGAACAAGATTCATGACAATAAATGCCAACCTGCCTCCAGAACAAGATTCATGACAATAAATGCCAACCTGCCTCCAGAACAAGATTCATGACAATAAATGCCAACCTGCCTCCCAGTCGTCCCCTCCTTATCTTTACAAGACTGCAGAACCTGCAAGCTAGTGATGTGGGGGTTCTCTCATAACCCCCCTCTCCATGTAATCTGATTCATTATGATCTAGGATCAGGTCCCTCCTCTCCATGTAATCTGATTCATTATGATCTAGGATCAGGTCCCCTCCTCTCCATGTAATCTGATTCATTATGATCTAGGATCAGGTCCCCCTCTCCATGTAATCTGATTCATTATGATCTAGGATCAGGTCCCTCCTCTCCATGTAATCTGATTCATTATGATCTAGGATCAGGTCCCCCCCTCTCCATGTAATCTGATTCATTATGATCTAGGATCAGGTCCCCCCTCTCCATGTAATCTGATTCATTATGATCTAGGATCAGGTCCCCCCTCCATGTAATCTGATTCATGATGATCTAGGATCAGGTCCCCCCTCTCCATGTAATCTGATTCATTATGATCTAGGATCAGGTCCCCCCCTCTCCATGTAATCTGATTTATTATGGTCTAGGATCAGGTCCTCCTCTCCATGTAATCTGATTCATTATGATCTAGGATCAGGTCCCCCTCTCCATGTAATCTGATTCATTATGATCTAGGATCAGGTCCCTTCTCTCCATTTAATCTGATTCAATATGATCTAGGATCAGGTCCTCCTCTCCATGTAATCTGATTCATTATGATATAGGATCAGGCCCCTCCTCTCCATGTAATCTGATTCATTATAATCTAGGATCAGGTCCCCCCTCTCCATGTAATCAGATTCATTATGATCTAGGATCAGGTCCCCCCTCTCCATGTAATCTGATTCATTATGATCTAGGATCAGGTCCCCCCTCTCCATGTAATCTGATTCATTATGATATAGGATCAGGTCCCCCCTCTCCATGTAATCTGATTCATGATGATCTAGGATCAGGTCCCCCCTCTCCATGTAATCTGATTCATTATGATCTAGGATCAGGTCCCCCTCTCCATGTAATCTGATTCATTATGATCTAGGATCAGGTCCCTTCTCTCCATTTAATCTGATTCAATATGATCTAGGATCAGGTCCCTCCTCTCCATGTAATCTGATTCATTATGATATAGGATCAGGTCCCTCCTCTCCATGTAATCTGATTCATTATAATCTAGGATCAGGGCCCCCCTCTCCATGTAATCAGATTCATTATGATCTAGGATCAGGTCCCCCCTCTCCATGTAATCTGATTCATTATGATCTAGGATCAGGTCCCCCCTCTCCATGTAATCTGATTCATTATGATCTAGGATCAGGTCCCCCCTCTCCATGTAATCTGATTCATTATGGTCTAGGATCAGGTCCCCCCTCTCCATGTAATCTGATTCATTATGGTCTAGGATCAGGTCCCCCTCTCCATGTAATCTGATTCATTATGATCTAGGATCAGGTCCCCCCTCTCCATGTAATCTGATTCATTATGATCTAGGATCAGGTCCCCCCTCTCCATGTAATCTGATTCATTATGATCTAGGATCAGGTCCTCCTCTCCATGTAATCTGATTCATTATGGTCTAGGATCAGGTCCCCCTCTCCATGTAATCTGATTCATTATGATCTAGGATCAGGTCCCCCCTCTCCATGTAATCTGATTCATTATGGTCTAGGATCAGGTCAATCCTCTCCATGTAATCTGATTCATTATGATATAGGATCAGGTCCCCCCCTCTCCATGTAATCTGATTCATTATGATCTAGGATCAGGTCCCTCCTCTCCATGTAATCTGATTCATTATGATTGTTTTGTCTCATGTCTTTATATTCATATAGCCTGGGGGCCATGTAGCTTTATTGAAATTACCTTGTTTTATAACCTTCTTTGTTGCTCAGTGGTACTTCAATTGTCCTGACCATGTCCAATTCTTTCACACAGTAATGCTCCAGCATCCACTCAGAGCTTATGCATCTAATGCATTCCTCAAATACTGCAGAGTTGTTAAACAAGTCCCTGAGATCGTCATGTTCAACCATATTTATTTGTCAGATGAAACCTGAGGGGATCACTGTAGTGGGTCATAAATGCATCCAAAATGGTTCTGAGGTCCTCAACAATGTTATTCTGTACCGTAGCTGGGATGCAGTGTTCTTTCCTGATTTACTAAATAAAAAGACAGATATTGTTTTAGAGACCTTCAATTAGCTGCTCAGTGTTGATCTCTGTGGCTTGATCATATTCTGCCTCTAGCAGACTCTCTACATCGCTCATGTCATCTTCAATGGGATCAGTCCCAGTCTCAAATTCATCATGAGGGCAATTCTCATCTAAGTTGTCTCTTAAAATCTCTGTGTGGTTTTGGTAGATGTGTGACCGATAGATGCTGAAACATCTATTTGTTTTCCCCACACCCATTAACTCCACAGGTAATTACAACATGTGGTTCGTGCTGGTGATAGAGGACAATATGTGTGAGTAGTCTGGACACAGAGAAAGGAGGCTCGTTGCAAAGTGGACAGTTGAATAGAGTTGGCATTCTGCAGACAGATTGTGAACCTTGGAATGATGGGATGGAATCATGGAGATCATTGGTACTCAGCCACTTGCAGACATCATCAAGGGACCAGTCTTCCACAGCCACACTATAATTCAAGTTGACACTAAAAGCAGAAGTGAAATGTATCAGTGTTGAGGCTAAAACAAAACCTCTCCTACTCTTTCCAGACAACCACCTTTCCTCCTAATGTGTATTCATGGTTGTTCCATAACGAAGCAGAGCTTGTCAGGAAAGGTGAAGATGTCCGTCTCTTATTTATCTGACTCCATATTTCTTAGTTTGGGACATAATGGGATTCTGCAGTCACACATTTAAGTGTTCAGATAATATGATGGTCCAAATGGGGCATTAAGTTCTTCTTCCATGTCGACCCAAGTTGGCCTATTAGAGTTGTCAATAAAGAGCCTATCAGGGCAGTTATAAAGTCTTCTTGATATAATTACATGTTAGGGAGCTTTAATCCTCCCTTCTAAGTCTTTGTCTGTAAACTAGCTTGGTTCATCCTGGCCCTTTTAATAGTCCAGATTAATAATTTTGCCTCTGGTGTTAAAGGTGTAGGCAGGTATGGACAGTGGAAACATGCTGATGACGTCATTCAGTTTAGGAGCTTTAACCATCTTTATAACATGTGGTCATCATTCAGTTTAGGAGCTGTAACCATCTTTATAACATGTGGCCGTCATTCAGTTTAGGAGCTTTAACCATCTTTATAACATGTGTCCGTCATTCAGTTTAGGAGCTGTAACCATCTTTATAACATGTGTCCGTCATTCAGTTTAGGAGCTGTAACCATCTTTATATCATGTGTCCGTCATTCAGTTTAGGAGCTGTAACCATCTTTATAACATGTGGTCATCATTCAGTTTAGGAGCTGTAACCATCTTTATAACATGTGGTCATCATTCAGTTTAGGAGCTTTAACCATCTTTATAACATGTGGTCGTCATTCAGTTTAGGAGCTGTAACCATCTTTATAACATGTGGTCTTCATTCAGTTTAGGAGCTGTAACCATCTTTATAACATGTGGTCATCATTCAGTTTAGGAGCTTTAACCATCTTTATAACATGTGGTCATCATTCAGTTTAGGAGCTTTAACCATCTTTATAACATGTGGTCATCATTCAGTTTAGGAGCTTTAACCATCTTTATAACATGTGGTCTTCATTCAGTTTAGGAGCTGTAACCATCTTTATAACATGTGGTCATCATTCAGTTTAGGAGCTTTAACCATCTTAATAACATGTGTCCGTCATTCAGTTTAGGAGTTTTAACCATCTTTATAACATGTGTCCTACCCCACAATGAGATTTGTAGTTTATCCCAGTTCTTCAACTGGAGTTGATTTTTGTTCTCCCTTGAGGACTGTGACTGATGGTTAACATACCTAGATATCTACCTCTGGGAGCAGATCTCACTCCCGGCTGTGACTGATGGTTAACATACCTAGATATCTACATCTGATGTGAGCAGATCTCACTCCTGGCTGTGACTGATGGTCAACATAGGTTACCTAGATATCTACATCTGATGTGAGCAGATCTCACTCCTGGCTGTGACTGATGGTTAACATACCTAGATATCTACCTCTGATGGGAGCAGATCTCACTCCTGGCTGTGACTGATGGTCAACATAGTCTACCTAGATATCTACCTCTGATGGGAGCAGATCTCACTCCTGGCTGTGACTGATGGTTAACATACCTAGATATCTACCTCTGATGGGAGCAGATCTCACTCCTGGCTGTGACTGATGGTCAACATACCTAGATATCTACCTCTGATGGGAGCAGATCTCACTCCTGGCTGTGACTGATGGTTAACATACCTAGATATCTACCTCTGATGGGAGCAGATCTCACTCCTGGCTGTGACTGATGGTCAACATAGTCTACCTAGATATCTACCTCTGATGGGAACAGATCTCACTCCTGGCTGTGACTGATGGTCAACATAGTCTACCTAGATATCTACCTCTGATGGGAGCAGATCTCACTCCTGGCTGTGACTGATGGTCAACATAGTCTACCTAGATATCTACCTCTGATGGGAGCAGATCTCACTCCTGGCTGTGACTGATGGTCAACATAGTCTACCTAGATATCTACCTCTGATGTGAGCAGATCTCACTCCTGGCTCTGAGGTGATTTAACTTTAGTGATATCTGATTGGAGAGGGTGTATTCTATCTAACTGCACATGACTACTGGAGTAATGGATATTTATTATTTTATTTTTTCTCTCAGTTTTGCTGTTTTTACCTGCAGTAAAGGCAGTGAGCTCCTTGTTGTTTCTTGGTCTGGCAGTTATCTTTGTTATGTTATACTATTGTCACTGAATCATTTAAATCAATATGGAGGTCTGACAGTTATCTTTGAGTGAGAATAGTATCAGCATAACAATCATTTAAATCTATATGGAGGTCAGGCAGTTATCTTTGAGTGAGAATAGTGTCAGCATAACAATCATTTAAATCTATATGGTGTCCAGCTTTGGTTTCTTCTCAGTTTTACTGGAGGTTGTAATTGTTGTTTATCTCGTAGTACTTCCTGTTCTATATTCCACTTTGTCGTTGTCTATAGTTTCACTCAATGCCGGGGGGGTTAAGAAATCATGTAAAGTGCAATGCCTTATTTTTATATTGTCAAACAGCTTAAAACAGATTTACGTCAACTTCTGCAGATCTCAGTGGGGAAATGATTTATCTCTCTCATGGTTCTGAACTCTCTGCTGGAGTTACCACTCTAATGAATCAGTTCAATGGTTTCTGTCTCTCTCATGGTTCTGAACTCTCTGCTGTTGTTACCACTCTAATGAATCATTTCAATGATTTCTGTCTCTCTCATGGTTCTGAACTCTCTGCTGGAGTTACCACTCTAATGAATCATTTCAATGGTTTCTGTCTCTCTCATGGTTCTGTACTCTCTGATGGAGTTACCACTCTAATGAATCAGTTCAATGGTTTCTGTCTCTCTCATGGTTCTGTACTCTCTGATGGAGTTACCACTCTAATGAATCAGTTCAATGGTTTCTGTCTCTCTCATGGTTCTGAACTCTCTGCTGGAGTTACCACTCTAATGAATCAGTTCAATGGTGTCTTGTCATCAACTGTAACAACATCATTATAACCAACATTTATTGGTTCAATTCCAAACTTGAAAATGATCAGTGACTTGAATCTTTGGAAAAGTGTATTCTCCATTGGCTAACCAAGTACCCTAATGCTTTACTTATAGTAGGTGGGGATTTATTTATTTCTCTGAATCATTTAATTGACAGTTTATGTAAAGGTTTGATATTATTCATGTTTGGAGAGTAAAGTTTCCTAATGACTAGTCTTCCACTTGGAGTAACTAGACCCGGTCCAGACAATCACCACAGATCTTTGGTTGGTGTCTCAATGTTTTGATAAACAGGCTATTTCTGTTAACATCCTGGTCACTCCCCTTACTGACCATAGAGCTGTTTATATTGACATTACACTGTTTATCTCTGATAATGGCCCTTACTGACCATAGAGCTGTTTATATTGACATTACACTGTTTATCTCTGATAATGGCCCTTACTGATCATAGAGCTGTTTATATTGACATTACACTGTTTATCTCTGATAATGGCCCTTACTGATCATAGAGCTGTTTATATTGACATTACACTGTTTATCTCTGATAATGGCCCTTACTGATCATAGAGCTGTTTATATTGACATTACACTGTTTATCTCTGATAATGGCCCTTACTGATCATAGAGCTGTTTATATTGACATACACTGTTTATCTCTGATAATGGCCCTTACTCATCATAGAGCTGTTTATATTGACATTACACTGTTTATCTCTGATAATGGCCCTTACTGATCATAGAGCTGTTTATATTGACATTACACTGTTTATCTCTGATAATGTCCCTTACTGATCATAGAGCTGTTTATATTGACATTACACTGTTTATCTCTGATAATGGCCCTTACTGATCATAGAGCTGTTTATATTGACATTACACTGTTTATCTCTGATAATGGCCCTTACTGACAATAGAGCTGTTTATATTGACATTACACTGTTTATCTCTGATAATGGCCCTGGCAGAGCATCCTATTGGAAGATTAATAGCTCTATTAAAACATTAGTTGGTCCAGATGGAGATAAACAATGTAATTACACACTTCTGGAACAAAGCTATAAATAACAATTCATACAGTAATAACTGGGAGCTTTTTAAATATGAGGTTGGAAAATATGCAAGTAAACATGGGAGTATTGTTGCCAAGACCAGGAGAGCTGAAGTAGAAAGTGTTATTACAAAGATCACCTGTCTTGTTCAAAAGCCTGTTGAAAGTGTTTCAGCGGAGGATAAATCTGTTCTGTTTGATCTACAACACCAGTTGGATGATATTTATAGACTGAAAGCAGACGGAACCTTTGTCACATGTAGGTAGAAATGGCTAGAGGAGGGTGGACAAAATTAAACCAGTTTTTCTTTTCAGGTCAGAAAAATACCACTCTAAAAATAATACAATTCAGCAATGAAATATGACTGGTCTCATCACAGATGATCCCACATTATTCTCCATCTTTAGTTCAACTTCTACAGTATTGTGAGGTGTCCTCAACTCTTTGTTTTGATGGCCTGGGGGATGTGAAATCAGTTGGTGAGGCTGACAGGGAACAGTGTGACGACCCTACTATAGTTGAACACATCATTTATTCTATTGAACAACTTAAACATAATACGTCTCCTGGGACTGATGGTGTATCTGCTGAGTTTAACACAACTGTTTCTGTTGGAGGTCTCCTGGGACTGATGGTGTATCTGCTGAGTTTAACACAACTGTTTCTGTTGGAGGTCTCCTGGGACTGATGGTGTATCTGCTGAGTTTAACACAACTGTTTCTGTTGGAGGTCTCCTGGGACTGATGGTGTATCTGCTGAGTTTAACACAACTGTTTCTGTTGGAGGTCTCCTGGGACTGATGGTGTATCTGCTGAGTTTAACACAACTGTTTCTGTTGGAGGTCTCCTGGGACTGATGGTGTATCTGCTGAGTTTAACACAACTGTTTCTGTTGGAGGTCTCCTGGGACTGATGGTGTATCTGCTGAGTTTAACAGAACTGTTTCTGTTGGAGGTCTCCTGGGACTGATGGTGTATCTGCTGAGTTTAACACAACTGTTTCTGTTGGAGGTCTCCTGGGACTGATGGTGTATCTGCTGAGTTTAACACAACTGTTTCTGTTGGAGGTCTCCTGGGAGTGATGGTGTATCTGCTGAGTTTAACACAACTGTTTCTGTTGGAGGTCTCCTGGGACTGATGGTGTATCTGCTGAGTTTAACAGAACTGTTTCTGTTGGAGGTCTCCTGGGACTGATGGTGTATCTGCTGAGTTTAACAGAACTGTTTCTGTTGGAGGTCTCCTGGGACTGATGGTGTATCTGCTGAGTTTAACACAACTGTTTCTGTTGGAGGTCTCCTGGGACTGATGGTGTATCTGCTGAGTTTAACAGAACTGTTTCTGTTGGAGGTCTCCTGGGACTGATGGTGTATCTGCTGAGTTTAACAGAACTGTTTCTGTTGGAGGTCTCCTGGGACTGATGGTGTATCTGCTGAGTTTAACACAACTGTTTCTGTTGGAGGTCTCCTGGGACTGATGGTGTATCTGCTGAGTTTAGCACAACTGTTTCTGTTGGAGGACTCCTGGGACTGATGGTGTATCTGCTGAGTTTAACAGAACTGTTTCTGTTGGAGGTCTCCTGGGACTGATGGTGTATCTGCTGAGTTTAACAGGACTGTTTCTGTTGGAGGTCTCCTGGGACTGATGGTGTATCTGCTGAGTTTAACAGGACTGTTTCTGTTGGAGGTCTCCTGGGACTGATGGTGTATCTGCTGAGTTTAACAGAACTGTTTCTGTTGGAGGTCTCCTGGGACTGATGGTGTATCTGCTGAGTTTAACAGGACTGTTTCTGTTGGAGGTCTCCTGGGACTGATGGTGTATCTGCTGAGTTTAACAGAACTGTTTCTGTTGGAGGTCTCCTGGGACTGATGGTGTATCTGCTGAGTTTAACAGGACTGTTTCTGTTGGAGGTCTCCTGGGACTGATGGTGTATCTGCTGAGTTTAACAGAACTGTTTCTGTTGGAGGTCTCCTGGGACTGATGGTGTATCTGCTGAGTTTAACAGAACTGTTTCTGTTGGAGGTCTCCTGGGACTGATGGTGTATCTGCTGAGTTTAACACAACTGTTTCTGTTGGAGGTCTCCTGGGACTGATGGTGTATCTGCTGAGTTTAACAGAACTATTTCTGTTGGAGGTCTCCTGGGACTGATGGTGTATCTGCTGAGTTTAACAGAACTGTTTCTGTTGGAGGTCTCCTGGGACTGATGGTGTATCTGCTGAGTTTAACAGAACTGTTTCTGTTGGAGGTCTCCTGGGACTGATGGTGTATCTGCTGAGTTTAACAGAACTGTTTCTGTTGGAGGTCTCCTGGGACTGATGGTGTATCTGCTGAGTTTAACACAACTGTTTCTGTTGGAGGTCTCCTGGGACTGATGGTGTATCTGCTGAGTTTAACACAACTGTTTCTGTTGGAGGACTCCTGGGACTGATGGTGTATCTGCTGAGTTTAACAGAACTGTTTCTGTTGGAGGTCTCCTGGGACTGATGGTGTATCTGCTGAGTTTAACAGAACTGTTTCTGTTGGAGGACTCCTGGGACTGATGGTGTATCTGCTGAGTTTAACAGAACTGTTTCTGTTGGAGGTCTCCTGGGACTGATGGTGTATCTGCTGAGTTTAACAGGACTGTTTCTGTTGGAGGTCTCCTGGGACTGATGGTGTATCTGCTGAGTTTAACAGGACTGTTTCTGTTGGAGGTCTCCTGGGACTGATGGTGTATCTGCTGAGTTTAACAGAACTGTTTCTGTTGGAGGTCTCCTGGGACTGATGGTGTATCTGCTGAGTTTAACAGAACTGTTTCTGTTGGAGGTCTCCTGGGACTGATGGTGTATCTGCTGAGTTTAACAGAACTGTTACTGTTGGAGGTCTCCTGGGACTGATGGTGTATCTGCTGAGTTTAACAGAACTGTTTCTGTTGGAGGTCTCCTGGGACTGATGGTGTATCTGCTGAGTTTAACAGAACTGTTTCTGTTGGAGGTCTCCTGGGACTGATGGTGTATCTGCTGAGTTTAACAGGACTGTTTCTGTTGGAGGTCTCCTGGGACTGATGGTGTATCTGCTGAGTTTAACAGAACTGTTTCTGTTGGAGGTCTCCTGGGACTGATGGTGTATCTGCTGAGTTTAACAGAACTGTTTCTGTTGGAGGTCTCCTGGGACTGATGGTGTATCTGCTGAGTTTAACAGAACTGTTTCTGTTGGAGGTCTCCTGGGACTGATGGTGTATCTGCTGAGTTTAACAGAACTGTTTCTGTTGGAGGTCTCCTGGGACTGATGGTGTATCTGCTGAGTTTAACACAACTGTTTCTGTTGGAGGTCTCCTGGGACTGATGGTGTATCTGCTGAGTTTAACAGAACTGTTTCTGTTGGAGGTCTCCTAGGACTGATGGTGTATCTGCTGAGTTTAACACAACTGTTTCTGTTGGAGGTCTCCTGGGACTGATGGTGTATCTGCTGAGTTTAACAGAACTGTTTCTGTTGGAGGTCTCCTGGGACTGATGGTGTATCTGCTGAGTTTAACACAACTGTTTCTGTTGGAGGTCTCCTGGGACTGATGGTGTATCTGCTGAGTTTAACAGAACTGTTTCTGTTGGAGGTCTCCTAGGACTGATGGTGTATCTGCTGAGTTTAACACAACTGTTTCTGTTGGAGGTCTCCTGGGACTGATGGTGTATCTGCTGAGTTTAACACAACTGTTTCTGTTGGAGGTCTCCTGGGACTGATGGTGTATCTGCTGAGTTTAACAGAACTGTTTCTGTTGGAGGTCTCCTAGGACTGATGGTGTATCTGCTGAGTTTAACACAACTGTTTCTGTTGGAGGTCTCCTGGGACTGATGGTGTATCTGCTGAGTTTAACACAACTGTTTCTGTTGGAGGTCTCCTGGGACTGATGGTGTATCTGCTGAGTTTAACACAACTGTTTCTGTTGGAGGTCTCCTGGGACTGATGGTGTATCTGCTGAGTTTAACAGAAATGTTTCTGTTGGAGGTCTCCTGGGACTGATGGTGTATCTGCTGAGTTTAACACAACTGTTTCTGTTGGAGGTCTCCTGGGACTGATGGTGTATCTGCTGAGTTTAACACAACTGTTTCTGTTGGAGGTCTCCTGGGACTGATGGTGTATCTGCTGAGTTTAGCAGAACTGTTTCTGTTGGAGGTCTCCTGGGACTGATGGTGTATCTGCTGAGTTTAACAGCACTGTTTCTGTTGGAGGTCTCCTGGGACTGATGGTGTATCTGCTGAGTTTAGCAGAACTGTTTCTCACCAGTTGGTATCTTTTCTGTTGGAGGTCTTTTCTGAAAGCATTGTAAATAATGCTCTCCCTCCCAGTTTGACTCAAGCTCTGACTACATTAATACCTGACCCCAAGAAAGACCTGTACATGTATTAAACTGTGATAGAGGTTCACTCTGTAAATGTATTAAACTGTGATAGAAGATCACTATGTAAATGTATTAAACTGTGATAGAGGATCACTCTGTAAATGTATTAAACTGGAATAGAGGTTCACTTTGTAAATGTATTAAACTGTGATAGAGGATCACTCTGTAAATGTATTAAACTGTGATAGAGGATCACTCTGTCAATATATTAATCTGTTATAGAGGATCACTCTGTCAATATATTAATCTGTGATAGAGGATCACTCTGTAAATGTATTAAACTGTGATAGAGGATCACTTTGTAAATGTATTAAACTGTGATAGAGGATCACTCTGTAAATGTATTAAACTGTGATAGAGGATCACTCTGTAAATGTATTAAACTGTGATAGAGGATCACTTTGTAAATGTATTAAACTGTGATAGAGGATCACTCTGTAAATGTATTAAACTGTGATAGTGATATAGGTTCACTTTGTAAACGCTTAAATCCCCTTTATGTCATTATTAAATCACCTTTATTATGTCATTATTAAATCACCTTTATTATGTCATTGTTAAATCACCTTTATTATGTCATTCTTACAGCACCTTAATTATGTCATTATTAAATCACCTTTATTCTGTCATTCTTACAGCATTTGTATCTATTTATAAATGTTGATTTGCGACAAAATGGTTTGTCAACTTCCATACTGATGCAGTCTGTTTGTAATTACTGTAGCTATCGAGGAGAAGGTCAATTCCTCTACTTGGCTTCGAGCTCAACTCAATTATAGTTGGATTGTCACGTCCTGACCCTAGTAAGTTGTCATTTTCTATAGTAGAGTGATCAGGGCGTGACAGGGGCTGTTTTGTGTTTTCTATGTTTTCTATTTCTATGTTTTTAGTTCTGTTTTTTTTATTCTATGTTGGGGTTGTTTAGGTTGATCTCCAATTATAGGCAGCTGGTCCTTGTTGTCTATAATTGGATGTCATATTTAAGTAGGTGTTTTCTTCCTGGGTGTTTGTGGGTTGTTAATTTTGAGTAGTGTTTTCTCTCTGCGTCACGGGTTGTTATTTTGTATGTTCTAAGTGTTTTGGTGATTTTTGCAAAGTTTCACGATTTAAATAAAGATGTGGAACTACGAACACGCTGCGCCTTGGTCCGATCCTTGATACACCCGTGACATGGATGCCAGTTTGGATGCCTGTTTGTGCCGTGAACTATGCAACTACATTTTCCTTAGTCTAGTTTACGTGCTTTTGGTTTTGTCGTATTTTTGCTTTTATTTGTGTGTTTATTGGGCTGGAATCTGCAGAAGCCCCATTAAGTGTTTGGAGGTGAATTCCTGCTGAATGTCTGGGAGGTGTATTATTGCCCTCTCCCTCCATTACACAACCAGGCCTTAAGTGGTTTCCCTCATGTTTGGTTAGTGCAGGAAACAGAAACGGACTCCAGGGGTGCGTTCAGTTGGGTTCAACGTTTGCTTCATTTCGTGACGGTTTGTACTGAACGACACGTTTCCCCAAAACGATGCTCACTGTTCTTCAAAAGCCTTTGAAGTATGTTTTCTCCCATTTGGTGGGTATGGCGAAGTGTGGCCTGGTCATTATGGGTCTCACTATTTGAAATCTCATATCTCGAGTCGTGCAGCACACCATACACAGTCACCCTCTGGGCCACCATAATCACACCTTTCTTTAACTGGTTGTACAGTACCGTTTCCGTTGAATTAACCTCTCTTGGGTAGGGGGCAGTATTTTCACGTCCGGATGAAAAACGTACCCAATTTAATCTGGTTACTACTCCTGCCCAGAAACGAGAATATGCATATAATTAGTAGATTTGGATAGAAAACACTCTAAAGTTTCTAAAACTGTTTGAATGGTGTCTGTGTGTATAACAGAACTCATATGGCAGGCCAAAACCTGAGAAGATTCCATACAGGAAGTGCCCTGTCTGACAATTTGTTGTCCTTCTGTTGCATCTCTATCGAAAATACAGAATCTTTGCTGTAATGTGACACTTTCTAAGGCTTCCATTGGCTCTCTGAAGGCGCCAGAATGTCTGCTGTCTCTGGGCAAGGTTCAGGAGCTCTGTTTGTGAGTGGTCAGCCTGGGGACAGTGAGACTGAGATGCGCATTCACGAGACTTCTCCATTTTTTCCTTTCAGCCTTTGAATGAATACAACGTTGCCCGGTTGGAATATTATCGCTATTTTACAAGAAAAGTAGCATAAAAATTTATTTTAAACAGCGTTTGACATGCTTCTAAGTACGGTAATGGAATATTTTGAATTTTTTTCTCACGAAATGCACTCGCGGGTCACCGTTTGGATAGTTACCTGAACGCACAAACAAAACCGCGGTATTTGGATATAACTCTGGATTATTTGGAACCAAAACAACATTTGTTGTTGAAGTAGAAGTCCTGGGAGTGCATTCTGATGAAGAACAGCAAAGGTAATCCAATTTTTCTAATAGTAATTCTGAGTTTACTGAGCCCCGATGTTGGCGGGTGTCTGAATAGCTTGCCTGTGATGGACGAGCCATGTACTCAGAATATAACAAAATGTGCTTTTGCCGAAAAGCTATTTTAAAATCTGACACCGCGATTGCATAAAGGAGTTCTGTATCTATAATTCTTAAAATAATTGTTATGTATTTTGTGAACGTTTATGCTGAGTAATTTAGTAAAATCACTGGAAGTTTTCGGTGTGTATGCTAGTTGCGAGTTCATATAGTTCAGAACTGTCACGTCCTGACCAATATTTAGGTATTATTTCTATTATATTTGGTCAGGACGTGGCAGAGGTATATTTGTTTTGTATTATGGGGTTTTGTGTGGGGTGTATTAGTTTGGTATAGGTTCTAGGTTTGTTTTTCTATGTGTAGTTTTGGGTGCTGGACTCTCAATTGGAGGCAGGTGTTTCTAGTTGCCTCTGATTGGGAGTCCCATAAATAGGTGTGTGTTTGGTTTTCGTGGGTAGTTGTTTTTGCACTGCGTGTTGTGTGCCTGCAAAACTGTTCCTGTCGTGTATATTGTTTTCCAGTGGATGCGTTACTCCTTTTTTGAATTAAAACATGAGCATCCATATTCCCACTGCAGTTTGGTCTATTCAACACGGCTCTTTTTGTGACAGAACTACCCACCACCAAAGGACCAAGCAGCGGAGAAGAGGACAGAGGCAAGTGAGGGAGGAATGTTGGAGGCAGCCCCAAGAATTTTTTAGGGGGGGGGGCACAAGGGCTATTTGGCGGGGCGAGATTACAGCCCCAGGCCAGCTCCCCGTACCCTTGTAGGGCAGACTGGACAGGTCCCGTGCTTTGGGGTTGGGGCTGTGGTGAGGCCTGGGATTTTCAGGCCGGTAGGCAAGGTACCAGCGCCCCGCATGTGCCAGGGCGAAGTAGGCATCGAGCCGAAAGGGGTGATGCCAACCCTGCGCTCAAGACCGCCAGTGCGCCCTTTCGGTCCGGTGTTTCCCGCTAGATGCACTAGCATGGAGGTGCGTGTCTCCAGGCCGGCACGTCCAGTACCAGCCCCACGCATCAGGAGTCTAGTGCGTCAGCCCAGCACCGCCAGTCAACAGTCGTCGGAGCTGCCCGCCAGTCAACAGTCGTCGGAGCTGCCCGCCAGTCAACAGTCGTCGGAGCTGCCCGCCAGTCAACAGTCGTCGGAGCTGCCCGCCAGTCAACAGTCGTCGGAGCTGCCCGCCAGTCAACAGTCGTCGGAGCTGCCCGCCAGTCAACAGTCGTGGGAGCTGCCCGCCAGTCAACAGTCGCCGGAGTGGCCAGACTGCGCTGAACTGCCGGAGTGGCCAGACTGCGCTGAACTGCCGGAGTGGCCAGACTGTTCCCCGGCCCAGCCCGAGGGGCCCTCCTGTCCCCCGGCCCAGCCCGAGGGGCCCTCCTGTCCCCCGGCCCAGCCCGAGGGGCCCTCCTGTCCCCCGGCCCAGCCCGAGGGGCCCTCCTGTCCTCCGGCCCAGCCCGAGGGGCCCTCCTGTCCCCCGGCCCAGCCCGAGGGGCCCTCCTGTCCCCCGGCCCAGCCCGAGGGGCCCTCCTGTCCCCCGGCCCAGCCCGAGGGGCCCTCCTGTCCTCCGGCCCAGCCCGAGGGGTCCGTCTGCCTGGCGCAGCTATCGGCTCCACCGAAGTGGGCGGCGCCGAGGGTGGAGCAGGGTCCACGTCCTGCACCGGAGCCACCTCCAGGATAGGTGGGTTGGGGAGGGAGGGTGTAGCACAGTGCCGTCGTTGACGGCAGCCACCCTCCCTTCCCTCCCTTATTGTTTAGGGGGTATTGCTTTTTGGTTTTGTTGGGGTAATGGGGATTTTTTGTGTTTTCTTTTAAGGTGCATTCCGGGGTCTGCACCTTTAGGGGGGGGTAATGTCACGTCCTGACCAATATTTAGGTATTATTTCTATTATATTTGGTCAGGACGTGGCAGAGGTATATTTGTTTTGTATTATGGGGTTTTGTGTGGGGTGTATTAGTTTGGTATAGGTTCTAGGTTTGTTTTTCTATGTGTAGTTTTGGGTGCTGGACTCTCAATTGGAGGCAGGTGTTTCTAGTTGCCTCTGATTGGGAGTCCCATAAGTAGGTGTGTGTTTGTTTGGTTTTCGTGGGTAGTTGTTTTTGCACTGCGTGTTGTGTGCCTGCAAAACTGTTCCTGTCGTGTATATTGTTTTCCAGTGGATGCGTTACTCCTTTTTTGAATTAAAACATGAGCATCCATATTCCCACTGCAGTTTGGTCTATTCAACACGGCTCTTTTTGTGACAAGAACATATGAGAAATGGTCAGAGAGATAAGCCAATCACCTTTAAGCCACTTCTGACACATGCCAATCCCCCAACCCCTGCCACCCTGACAGCACCCCTCAAAGCATTCAGAGACAAATCCGATTCATCTTCCAAATGTGCCAAATGCAAAGCAGGTGATATCAGACTTCTTCAGTTTTCACCTGTGAGTTTTATGTCAGTTTAATGCCAATCAATGTGTGAGTCACTCAAGTGTGGACTAATGACTAACTCTTACAGTGTGTGAAGCAGATTTTAAATGACCACAAAAGCTTAGTCCTGATGTAGAATGTTAATTTCAGACAGTTTGCTACAGCATGAAAATAATCCAATGTGAATTATCATGTGGATTATAATTAATGGACATTTTTCTAGTGGTTGTAACATTTTTCTTAAGGGAAAAGCAAGTCTGAAATTTCGAAGTGGAAATTACAAACTTCAGAAGCCATTTTAAACCTCAAATACAGTACAGGTTGTACATGTCCTGTATTGCAGGGACGTCCTCCTGCAACAGGGTGATTACATTAACATCCCACCTCTGTAGTTCCTTTAATACAAAGTTTGTTTATTGACGAATAGAAGATTCACTATCAAACCTGGATTTATTTCCTAGTTTTGGGCTGTGCAGCATGGTTGTGCAAAGACATTCCAGTCAACTTGAGCTACGAAGTCTTCGGGAAAGCTAGCCCTGCTCACTTCATTTCCAAGTGTTAAGGCCCAAGTGTTAAGGCCCAAGTGTTAAGGCCCAAGTGTTAAGGCCCAAGTGTTAAGGCCCAAGTCGACCCCATTGCAATAACGGGAAGACGGATCATTAGCCGAACATATCGATGCCACGCCACAACTTCAATAACAAATGCCTACTTAATCACTTTAAGTTCTGAATTGTCAGGCTTACTCAGTTCAGGGTTGCTGCTAGACTCCCTTGGTTTTTGGTCATCGGCAGACTCTGGGCAGATGGGCCACTCTGGCTGATCCTGGCCGATGGGCCACTGGCATCTCCGGGCAGTCGGGCCGCCCTGGCATCTCCGGGCAGTCGGGCCGCTCTGGCATCTCCGGGCAGTCGGGCCGCTCTGGCATCTCCGGGCAGTCGGGCCGCTCTGGCATCTCCTGACTGACGGGCAGCTCTGGCGACTCCTGACTGACGGGCAGCTCTGGCGACTCCTGACTGACGGGCAGCTCTGGCGACTCCTGACTGACGGGCAGCTCTGGCGACTCTTGACTGACGGGCAGCTCTGGCGACTCCGGACTGACGGGCAGCTCTGGCGACTCCGGACTGACGGGCAGCTCTGGCGACTCCTGACTGACGGGCAGCTCTGGCGACTCCTGACTGACGGGCAGCTCTGGCGACTCCTGACTGACGGGCAGCTCTGGCGACTCCTGACTGACGGGCAGCTCTGGCGACTCCTGACTGACGGGCAGCTCTGGCGACTCTTGACTGACGGGCAGCTCTGGCGACTCCTGACTGACGGGCAGCTCTGGCGACTCCTGACTGACGGGCAGCTCTGGCGACTCCGGACTGACGGGCAGCTCTGGCGATGCCTGACTGACGGGCAGCTCTGGCGACTCCTGACTGACGGGCAGCTCTGGCGACGTCGGACTGGGCTGACGCACTGGAAACCTGGTGCGTGGTGCTGGTACTGGACGTGCCAGACTGGGAACACGCACCTCCAGGCTAGTGCGGAGAGCTGGCCTGGGGCTCCATCCTCGCCCCGAAAAACTGCCCTTGTGCCCCCCCCAAAAAAATTATTGGGGCTGCCTCTCGGGTTTACTTAACCTGTTAGGGCTAGGGGGCAGCATTTGCACGTCTGAATAAAAAAATTTACCCGATTTAATCTGGTTACTAATCCTACCCAGTAACTAGAATATGCATATACTTATTACATATGGATAGAAAACACCCTAAATTTTCTAAAACTGTTTGAATGGTGTCTGTGAGTATAACAGAACTCATTTGGCAGGCAAAACCCTGAGACATTTTCTGACAGGAAGTGGATACCTGATGTGTTGTATTGACTTTAAACCTATCCCATTGAAAAACACAGGGGCTGAGGAATATTTTGGCACTTCCTATTGCTTCCACTAGATGTCACCAGCCTTTACAAAGTGTTTTGAGTCTTCTGGAGGGAGATCTGACCGAACAAGAGCCATGGAACGATGATGTCCCATTAGACACCTGGCGCGCGAGTTCATGTTGGGTACCCTCGTTCCAATACGTTATAAAAGAGTATGCATTCGTCCACCTTGAATATTATTCATGTTCTGGTTAAAAAAGGCCCTAATGATTTATGCTATACAACGTTTGACATGTTTGAACGAACGTAAATATATTTTTTCCCCTCGTTCATGACGAGAAGTCCGGCTGGCTTAGATCATGTGCTAACAAGACGGAGATTTTTGGACATAAATGATGAGCTTTTTTTAACAAAACTACATTCGTTATGGACCTGTGATACCTGGAAGTGACATCTGATGAAGAGAATCAAAGGTAATGGATTATTTACATAGTATTTTCGATTTTAGATCTCCCCAACATGACGTCTAGTCTGTATCGCAACGCGTATTTTTCTGGGCGCAGTGCTCAGATTATTGCAAAGTGTGATTTCCCAGTAAGGTTATTTTTAAATCTGGCAAGTTGATTGCGTTCAAGAGATGTAAATCTATAATTCTTTAAATGACAATATAATATTTTACCAATGTTTTCTAATTTTAATTATTTAATTTGTGACGCTGACTTGACTGCCGGTTATTGGAGGGAAACGATTTCCTCAACATCAATGCCATAGTAAAACGCTGTTTTTGGATATAAATATGAACTTGATAGAACTAAAAATGCATGCATTGTCTAACATAATGTCCTAGGAGTGTCATCTGATGGAGATTGTAAAAGGTTAGTGCATCATTTTAGCTGGTTTTATGGTTTTGGTGACCCTGTCTTTGACTTGACAAAACATTACACACAACTCTTGTAAATGTACTGTCCTAACATACTCTAAATTTATGCTTTCGCCGTAAAACCTTTTTGAAATCGTAAAACGTGGTTAGATTAAGGAGATGTTTATCTTTCAAAGGGTGTAAAATAGTTGTATGTTTGAAAAATGTGAATTTTGACATTTATTTGGATTCAAATTTGCCGCTCTTGAAATGCACCTGCTGTTGATGGAGTGCACCACGGGTGGCACGCTAGCGTCCCACCTAGCCCATAGAGGTTATCCCCTCCATAGCCCTGGAAATGCACATCTTCATCTCCGACCACCTCCATTTCTCCCGCCAGTCCAAATTGAATTCCCCTTGCTCCTTACTCTGCTGCTTGGTCCATATTTGGTGGGAGATTCTGTCACAGTTCTCGTCGGGAAAGGAGGACCAAAATGCAGCAGGTATGTGGTTGCTCATCTTGAACTTTTATTAGACTCAAAATGAACACCAAAATAACAAAACGAACTCACAATCAACGAACAGTCTTCTCAGGCTCACACACGTTAGACAAGAAACAATCTCCCACAAAACCTACACCAAACAATTACCCATATATAGGACTCTCAATCAGAGGCAACGAGGAAGCACCTGCCTCCAATTGAGAGTCCCAAACCCCCATTAACCTAACATAGAAATACACTCACTAGACTAAACATAGAAATACATAAACATAGAACATAAACCAAAACCCGGAAATAATAAGTCAAACGCCCTTCTACAAAAACACCACCCCGAACCACATAAAACAAATACCCTCTGCCACGTCCTGACCAAACTACCATAACAATTAACCCTTATACTGGTCAGGACGTGACAACAGGAATAGTATCTATACAGGAGAATGATCAGAGTCATGTCTCCACTATTACAGTAACAGTATCTATACAGTAGAATGATCAGAGTTATGTCTCCACTATTACAGGAACAGTATCTATACAGCAGAATGATCAGAGTCATGTCTCCACTATTACAGGAACAGTATGTATACAGGAGAATGATCAGAGTCATGTCTCCACTATTACAGGAACAGTATCTATACAGCAGAATGATCAGAGTCATGTCTCCACTATTACAGGAACAGTATCTATACAGGAGAATGATCAGGGTCGTGTCTCCACTATAACAGGAACAGTATCTATACAGGAGAATGATCAGAGGCATGTCTCCAATGTCCACATTAGGGAAAGAAGTCACACTTCCTGTTTCCACTCATCTTTATTTGACTTGCTGTAATACAGAGATACAGGCCGTCTTAAATCGTACATTAACTCTCTTAACTTTTCTTCATTTTGTCTTCATTGAAAATGTGTCACGTCCTGACCATAGTAAGTTGTTATTTTCTATGGTAGAGTAGGTCAGGACATGACAGGGGGTGTTTATTTTTGTATTTCTATGTTCAGTTTCTAGTTTTGTATTTCTATGTTGGTGTTGTTTGGGTTGATCTCCAATTGGAGACAGCTGATCCTCGCTACCTCTAATTGGAGGTCATATTTAAGTTGATGTTTGTCCCACCTGTTTTTGTGGGTGATTCATTTTGAGTAGTGTGTTTTCCTCTCTGCGTCAAGTTTTTTTTTGTTTGTTGTATTTCTAGTAGTTAGTGTATAGCATTTAGTTATACGGAATAAATAAATATGTGGAACTTCGAACACGCTGCATTTTGGTCCAATCCTTCAGACAGCCGTGACAAAATGAAAGCTGTGTGTTTCTTTATTCACCATTTCAATAAGGGAAGAACCAGTTTTAATGTCCAGCAGGCTCTGACAAGACCCAGAAAGTATTAACACTTCAAGACTCTATGGTCAGATGACTTTTCATAGAGACGTAATGGTAAATAATGGTAATGAGGGGAGGACTAAGACCATAGTACACCACTACACTGGGAGTAGAGAATCATCAATAGTGTTGCTGTGGACACTGGGTAATCTGACTAACACACACACCTGTTTGACCTCTCTGTGACCTCACTGTAGGACTACACTTATGTTACTATTCTGAGTCAATTCAGGTAGAATTTAATGTCCTGTGTTTGTGTTAACCATGGCAACCAGCATTGTAAATTAAGAGATGTGCAGAAAGATAATCAGACTCTGTGTCTGTGGATCCTTTCCCCTTGTATGTTTCATATCAGACTCTGTGGATCCTTTCCCCTTGTATGTTTCATATCAGACTCTGTGTCTGTGGATCCTTTCCCCTTGTATGTATGTTTCATATCAGACTCTGTGGATTCTTTCCCCTTGTATGTATGTTTCATATCAGCCTCTGTGGATCCTTTCCCCTTGTATGTTTCATATCAGACTCTGTGGATTCTTTCCCCTTGTATGTATGTTTCATATCAGACACGCCCATCTTTTCAAAGAAACACCATTTTTATTCAGTCGCTAGTTGACTAAAATAAGGAGTGCTTCAGTCCTTGTTTCATTTTCACTTGTTGTTACCTGGTAAATAACCAACAACCATGGATAACCACAAGGAGAATAAGGTGAGGAAACAGTCCATGTCCAAGTAAGTTTTCAGGTTTAGCATCAGGTTTAGTTTTCCTGAACAACTTTTATGGAAGTTGAGTCGCTGTGTAAGTTAACGTTAGACCTTAGGCTTCATTAACAGACAGTTAATCAGATCAGAGAGATCTGGTTCCCAGTTCATCAGGTTTATAATTTAACGTTAGACCTTTGGCTCCATTAACCTCTATGGGCTAGGTGGGACGCTAGCGTGCCACCCGTGGTGCACTCCATCAACAGCAGGTGCATTTCAAGAGCGGCAAATTTGAATCCAAATAAATGTCAAAATTCAAATTTTTCAAACATACAACTATTTTACACCCTTTGAAAGATAAACATCTCCTTAATCTAACCCCGTTTTACGATTTCAAAAAGGTTTTACGGCGAAAGCATAAATTTAGAGTATGTTAGGACAGTACATTTACAAGAGTTGTGTGTAATGTTTTGTCAAGTCAAAGACAGGGTCACCAAAACCATAAAACCAGCTAAAATGATGCACTAACCTTTTACAATCTCCATCAGATGACACTCCTAGGACATTATGTTAGACAATGCATGCATTTTTAGTTCTATCAAGTTCATATTTATATCCAAAAACAGCGTTTTACTATGGCATTGATGTTGAGGAAATCGTTTCCCTCCAATAACCGGCAGTCAAGTCAGCGTCACAAATTAAATAATTAAAATTAGAAAACATTGGTAAAATATTATATTGTCATTTAAAGAATTATAGATTTACATCTCTTGAACGCAATCAACTTGCCAGATTTAAAAATAACCTTACTGGGAAATCACACTTTGCAATAATCTGAGCACTGCGCCCAGAAAAATACGCGTTGCGATACAGACTAGACGTCATGTTGGGGAGATCTAAAATCGAAAATACTATGTAAATAATCCATTACCTTTGATTCTCTTCATCAGATGTCACTTCCAGGTATCACAGGTCCATAACGAATGTAGTTTTGTTCAAAAAAGCTCATCATTTATGTCCAAAAATCTC
The DNA here is from genome assembly GCF_965601325.2 of Salmo salar. NCBI lineage: Eukaryota > Metazoa > Chordata > Actinopteri > Salmoniformes > Salmonidae > Salmo > Salmo salar. The sequence continues at coordinate 395,364 of NW_027675358.1, forward strand.
CGTCTTGTTAGCACATGATCTAAGCCAGCCGGACTTCTCGTCATGAACGAGGGGAAAAAATATATTTACGTTCGTTCAAACATGTCAAACGTTGTATAGCATACATCATTAGGGCCTTTTTTAACCAGAACATGAATAATATTCAAGGTGGACGAATGCATACTCTTTTATAACGTATTGGAACGAGGGTACCCAACATGAACTCGCGCGCCAGGTGTCTAATGGGACATCATCGTTCCATGGCTCTTGTTCGGTCAGATCTCCCTCCAGAAGACTCAAAACACTTTGTAAAGGCTGGTGACATCTAGTGGAAGCAATAGGAAGTGCCAAAATATTCCTCAGCCCCTGTGTTTTTCAATGGGATAGGTTTAAAGGTAATACAACACATCAGGTATCCACTTCCTGTCAGAAAATGTCTCAGGGTTTTGCCTGCCAAATGAGTTCTGTTATACTCACAGACACCATTCAAACAGTTTTAGAAACTTTAGAGTGTTTTCTATCCATATATAATAAGTATATGCATATTCTAGTTACTGGGTAGGATTAGTAACCAGATTAAATCGGGTACATTTTTTTATCCAGACGTGCAAATGCTGCCCCCTAGCCCTAACAGGTTAACAGACAGTTAATCAGATCAGAGAGATCTGGTTCCCAGTTCATCAGGTTAATAATTTAACGTTAGACCTTTGGCTCCATTAACAGACAGTTAATCAGATCAGAGAGATCTGGTTCCCAGTTCATCAGGTTTATAATTTAACGTTAGACCTTTGGCTCCATTAACAGACAGTTAATCAGATCAGAGAGATCTGGTTCCCAGTTCATCAGGTTTATAATTTAACGCTAGGCCTTAGGCTCCATTAACAGACAGTTAATCAGATCAGAGAGATCTGGTTCCCAGTTCAGCCTGACATTATGTATACATCTGTGCTAGTAATACACACATCTACAGTGTCGTAAGTTACAGTATATGAAGGTTTAGCTGATGTGGGGTAACTAGTAGGCTACAGCTGTCAGTGTTCAGCAAGTTAACATTCAGCAACTTGAAATCCATTAACTCAGTTAGATTTTCATACTTGAACTCAAAACGAACAATTGTTATTATCAATCTGTTAACTTTACCCAAAAGATTACCACAATTTGCAGATAGCCTGTTTGCTATCGTAAAGGTGTAAGAAATTAGATGTAATCACAGACTGTCTTATTTTTACAAATGGTCAATTAAACATGAAAAGAAAGGGAGAGATATCAGACTTCTTTTAACCTGTTAGGGCTAGGGGGCAGCATTGACACGGCTGGATAAAAAACATACCCGATTTAATCTGGTTACCACTCCTACTCAGTAACTAGAATATGCATATACTTATTACATATGGATAGAAAACACCCTAAATTTTCTAAAACTGTTTGAATGGTGTCTGTGAGTATAACAGAACTCAAATGGCAGGTCAAAACCTGAGAGATTCCTTTACAGGAAGTGGCCTGTCTGACCATTTCTGGAACTTCTTTGCCATCTCTATCATTTACTAAGGATCTCTGCTCTAACGTGACACTTCCCACGTCGTCCATAGGCTCTCATAGCCCGGGAAAAAAGAGAATGTCGTCATTCCAGCCCCAGGCTGAAACACATTATCGCCTTTCTCAAGTGGCCCATCAAGAGACACTAGCTTATGCGCGTGACCCCGACCGCCCCCGCCTTTGGGATTTTTTCCTCTGTTTGCCGAAAAGGAGATTCCCTGTCGGAATTTTACCGCTTTTCTACGAGAAAAATGACGTAAAAATTGATTTTAAACAGCGGTTGACATGCTTCGACGTACGGCAATTGAATACTTTGAATTTTATTGTCAGGAATTGCGCCAAGCGCGCGACACTTCTTTACTATTTCGGATAGTGTCTGGAACGCACGAACAAAACGCCGCTATTCGGATATAACGATGGATTATTTTGGACCAAACCAACATTTGTTATTGAAGTAGACGTCCTGGGTGTGCATTCTGACGAAGACAACAAAAGGTAATGACATTTTTATAATAGTAAATATGATTATGGTGAGTGCTAAACTTGCCGGGTGTCTAAATAGCGAGCCCGTGATGCCTGGGCTATATACTTAGAATATTGCAAAATGTGCTTTCACCAAAAAGCTATTTTAAAATCGGACATATCGAGTGCATAGAGGAGGTCTGTATCTATAATTCTTAAAATAATTGTTATGCTTTTTGTGAACGTTTATCGTGAGTAATTTAGTAAAATGTTAGCGAATTCCCCGTAAGTTTGCGGGGGGTATGCTAGTTCTGAACGTCACATGCTAATGTAAAAAGCTGGTTTTTGATATAAATATGAACTTGATTGAACAAAACATGCATGTATTGTATAACATAATGTCCTAGGGTTGTCATCTGATGAAGATCATCAAAGGTGAGTGCTGCATTTAGCTGTCTTCTGGGTTTTGGTGACATTATATGCTGGCTTGAAAAATGGGTGTCTGATTATTTCTGGCTTGGTACTCTGCTGACATAATCTAATGTTTTGCTTTCGTTGTAAAGCCTTTTTGAAATCGGACAGTGTGGTTAGATTAACGAGAGTCTTATCTTTAAATGGCTGTAAAATAGTCATATGTTTGAGAAATTGAAGTAATAGGATTTTGAAGATTTTGAAAATCGCGCCACAGGCTGGCAGTGGATGTTACGTAGGTGGGACGAATTCGTCCCGCCGGTCACATAGAGGTTAAAAAAAGCACAAACAGGCAGATCAGGTGCAAACAGACCCCAGAGCAGCTCCCTTCCTAAAGCTAGTCAGAGTCAGTGTGGTCAGACTTCACAAGGACCCAGTCTACCACCAGCAGGTCAGAGCAGCTCCCTTCCTAAAGCTAGTCAGAGTCAGTGTGGTCAGACTTCACAAGGACCCAGTCTATCACCACCAGGTCAGAGCAGCTCCCTACCTGAGGCTAGTCAGAGTCAGTGTGGTCAGACTTCACAAGGACCCAGTCTATCACCAGCAGGTCAGAGCATCTACCAGACAGTCAGTCACATGCCCAGTTAAGAATATAAATTTAGCTTCAGATTGTAATAGAGGATTTTGTCAGATTAAGCCTCACTTTAAAATGTTGGTTGTTGATTCATGTGTGTTCTTGTTTTCATGGCTGTAGCATTTATATTGTGATTCTACACTAATGCTTCTTGTGTTATTCTAATGTAATAGATGTATCAAGGGATGACACAGAGACCTCTGGCTCTGAGCAAGACAGTGAGCCAGAGCTGCCAGGAGATGTCATCGAGCCCCTCCCAACTGCATCAAGCACCAGATATGCTGTTCCAAAAGGACCCAATGGTAGGCCAGGCCTATACTTTAAACTACACATTTTAGTTAGCAGCTGTTAGTATCTAATCTTGTGGATCCCTTAACCTGTTATGGCTAGGGGGCAGTATTTTCACGACCGGATAAAAAACGTACCTGTTTTAATCTGATTATTACTCCTGCCCAGTAACTAGAATATGCATATAATTATTAGCTTTAGAACACACTCCAAAGTTTCTAAAACTGTTTGAATGGTGTCTGTACTGCCGTGTTTGAAAACATTTCCCAGAACTCAGCATGGTACTAGGAAAAGGGCTTTCAACAGCTCCTGCTATAAAGGACAATTCATGGTTTGAATATTCTGTAAATCAAAATTCTACTTATTGTTTCGCCTGTAGGCATTTTTCAGTGGATGAGGATGATGACAACGATGGTGATATTGATGGAGTAACAGATTAATGAGGCTGAGGGTGATGACTACAACAACGATGGTGATATTGATGGAGGAATAGATGAATGAGGCTGATGGTGATAACTACAACAACGATGGTGATATTGATGGAGGAATAGATTAATGAGGCTGAGGGTGTGTTGTTTTTAACATGTCCATTGTTTTTTAATTGATGTCATTGCATTCCTGCCATTTGTTTATAATGGTATGTTTTATTGCTCTTTTGGGGTTGAAAGAAGCACATTTCTGTTTAATTGTTAGATGTGATACAGGCCATTGTTGCATGTCATTTACTATTTATGTCATGGTGAGGAGAACCTGACTTGAGCCTGATATACCCCAAGAGTCTAATGGAATAGACAGGTTTGCTTCCTCTAAAGTATTGTATTTTTATTGACCTGTTAGTTGTGGAGTTTGTAAATATATTTTATTTAACCTTTATTGAACTAGGCAAGTCAATTTAGATTATTTTGCAAATATTGTCATTTGAATATCTAGATCACCATCATCAATGTAGATTATTGTGTTAAATATTGTCATGTGAATATCTAGATCACCATTGTCATCTTTAAATAAATTAATAACTTCTGCAGCTGATCCTGCCTGGCACCCGCAAAATTTAACCGTCCAATAATGGAATTAGTAACTAAGGATTGTAGCTTTAAGGTTTCAGTATGTAGCCTACAGAGAAACACATTCAGAGATCAAGCCTTGTCATTTCAGATAAATTCACTTTGCAGGAGAGGGGAGACTGGAGGCCATGGTGGGGTCAAAGTAGCACATTTAATAAATAATTATTCTAAACAAAAACATTGTTTCTATTGAACATGCCATACTAATAAAGGCATTTTAATCAATTATATGAAGAGTGCCTTGGTCCTCCTTTCTTTTTGATGACCAACTCACCCCTTTTACCAAAGAGCACCTTCTGTCTACCAACATTTACTATTGTGTACCTTAGTAGCGCTTCCCTTCCTCCTCTTTCTACTAAACCACAAAGGGGTTAGAACTACAATTCCGGCGCCATTTCCGGTTGCCGTCGCTGGACGCGATGCAACGTGAAACAGGGAGTTGTAGTTCTTCACAGAAAGCCCAGGTGTATTCAAACCATTACAGTTTTACATTTACATTTTAGTCATTTAGCAGACGCTCTTATCCAGAGCGACTTACAGTAGTGAATGCAGACATTTCATACATTTTTATTTTCCCGTACTGGGAAAAAAATGACACACAGTTCCTCAGCACTGGAACATTTTGGAATCACAGTCATGAAACCCCCCTTAAACATATGACACAATGTTCTCACTACAACTGAGGACTCTTCCAGTGGTGGACTTTATGTTAATAAATAGGTCTCAAATCAAATCAAAGTTTATTTGTCACGTGCGCCGAATGCAACAGACCTTAGAGTGAAATGCTTACTTACAGGCTCTAACCAATAGTGCGAAAAAAAGGTATGTGTGTGTGTGTGTGTGTGTGTGTGTGTGTGTGTGTGTGTGTGTGTGTGTGTGTGTGTGTGTGTGTGTGTGTGTGTGTGTGTATGTGTGTGTGTGTGTGTGTGTGTGTGTGTGTGTGTGTGTGTGTGTGTGTGTGTGTGTGTGTGTGTGTGTGTGTGTGTGTGTGTGTGTGTGTGTGTGTGTGTGTGTGTGTGTGTGTGTGTAGGTAAGTAAAGAAATAAAACAACAGTAAAAATACATTTGAAAATAAGAGTAGCAAGGCTATATAAAGACATCAGTTAGTCAGGCTTAAGAGTTGTGAACTACAAATATGGCGCTATTTTGTAGTTTTCTTCCTAACTCTAACCCTAGCTCAGTTGATCTGCTTTATCAATGGTGCAACATTCAACCCCTCCAAAATGCCTTAATTCATCTGATGCTTCCCTCACGCAGATCCACTGACGTCCGAATCACTATTTCAATTTGTCTACAGACTCAATAGTATTTGCATTTCAAAATGCAATATTCTCATTAATTTTGATAATTCTTTCTCATTAAGAGACATTCACTAAGAGGATTTGTTCAGATCAATGTGCTGCTCTAACATTTTAACACTGAGCCATGTGACTATACAGTAGCCTACATCTATATTCTACTGTAAAATCATATGCTGCTTTAGGCTAAATACTATAGTTTTCTGTGTGTTTCAATAGGACAAATGGAAAGAGGTCCTACTGTATTCTAGATGGTGGTGTAGTGTATCTACAATGTGACCTCCCTAAATAATGGTGGTGTAGAGTATCTACAATGTGACCTCCCTAAATAATGGTGGTGTAGAGTATCTACAATGTGACCTCCCTAAATAATGGTGGTGTAGTGTATCTACAATGTGACCTCCCTAAATAATGGTGGTGTAGTGTATCTACAATGTGACCTCCCTAAATAATGGTGGTGTAGAGTATCTACAATGTGACCTCCCTAAATAATGGTGGTGTAGAGTATCTACAATGTGACCTCGCTAAATAATGGTGGTGTAGAGTATCTACAATGTGACCTCCCTAAATAATGGTGGTGTAGAGTATCTACAATGTGACTTCCCTAAATAATGGTGGTGTAGAGTATCTACAATGTGACCTCCCTAAATAATGGTGGTTTTTAGTATCTACAATGTGACATCCCTAAATAATGGTGGTGTAGTGTATCTACAATGTGACCTCCCTAAATAATGGTGGTGTAGTGTATCTACAATGTGATCTCCCTAAATAATGGTGGTGTAGTGTATCTACAATGTGACCTCCCTAAATAATGGTGGTGTAGAGTATCTACAATGTGACCTCCCTAAATAATGGTGGTGTAGTGTATCTACAATGTGACCTCCCTAAATAATGGTGGTGTAGTGTATCTACAATGTGACCTCCCTAAATAATGGTGGTGTAGTGTATCTACAATGTGACCTCCCTAAATAATGGTGGTGTAGAGTGTCTACAATGTGACCTCCCTAAATAATGCACAAGTTACATTTTAACTTCATTCAAGAGGAGAGAATGTAGGAGACTAATAAAGCAGGCAGAGGACCATTTTGTGGTGCTGAAATGTAAAGCTGCAACTGCAGCACAATCAATAGGAGGTGAACAGCACCTGGTGCTGAAAATATAGCAGCACAATCAATAGGAGGTGAACAGCACCTGGTGCTGAAAATATAGCAGCACAATCAATAGATAATAATAAATAAACTTGTTATGCAAGTGGCGCCAATCAACAGGTGGAGAAAACTACATCAGTCGAGTAATTCATTTCAACAATAATCTTCCTTTTAATTTAACTTTAAAAACAACAAGAGGGCTTAATTGGAGTCTATTTCTTCAGAGTGAAAGCCCATATAAATAATTTAACTGTCTGAGCTAGGCTGTGTGGGGGCGAAGGCCCATATAAATAACTTAACTGTCTGAGCTAGGCTGTGTGGGGGCGAAGGCCCATATAAATAACTTAACTGGCTGAGCTAGGCTGTGTGGGGGCGAAGGCCCATATAAATAACTTAACTGTCTGAGCTAGGCTGTGTGGGGGCGAAGGCCCATATAAATAACTTAACTGGCTGAGCTAGGCTGTGTGGGGGTGAAGGCCCATATAAATAACTTAACTGGCTGAGCTAGGCTGTGTGGGGGGCGAAGGCCCATATAAATAACTTAACTGGCTGAGCTAGGCTGTGTGGGGGCGAAGGCCCATATAAATAACTTAACTGTCTGAGCTAGGCTGTGTGGGGGCGAAGGCCCATATAAATAACTTAACTGTCTGAGCTAGGCTGTGTGGGGGCGAAGGCCCATATAAATAACTTAACTGTCTGAGCTAGGCTGTGTGGGGGCGAAGGCCCATATAAATAACTTAACTGTCTGAGCTAGGCTGTGTGGGGGCGAAGGCCCATATAAATAACTTAACTGTCTGAGCTAGGCTATGTGGGGGCGAATTTACAAGTTCTTGTAAGAGTGATACTTTTAAGACAATTTTCCACGACATACTTTGGCGAGCTTGCCAGGAGTTGAAGGGACCTCAGACAACGGCGTTTTTGGTTGGTGACGGTTTTTCTGGAGCAGTCTCGCAAACGGGTGGCCGCCCAACTATAATAAGGTAAGCTTGTTCTTACAATAGTTGAAATGTTTGTGTAGATTGCTTCAGAGATTCAGCCTCAACGAAGGAGATGTAGGTCTCTACAATACACATATCACATTTAATAGGAGATGTAGGTCTCTACAATACACATATCACATTTAATAATTCCCCATTCATGCATGCATGCAGTTCTATTGAATTCAAAAGTTCTTTCAGTAGCACTAAATTTTTCGGTTCGTGTTGGGATTACATGCGCAGTAGATAGTGGACCGGCTTGTGTGGGTATCTAGCGGGGAGGGCTTGCGCCTGCGCTGACTGGACCGTTCTAACGGGCCCACATGTGTGGTTTTGTTGGGAGGGATTGTCCCGTCTGATTCTGCTTGGCCGAGTTCGACTGTTTCAGGACCTGTTTTGGGATGTGCGTTAACCTGTTGGGTCTAGGGGGCAGCATTTGCACGTCTGGATAAAAAAAATTTACCCGATTTAATCTGGTTACTAATCCTACCCAGTAACTAGAATATGCATATACTTATTATATATGGATAGAAAACACTCTAAAGTTTCCAAAACTGTTTGAATGGTGTCTGTGAGTATAACAGAACTCATTTGGCAGGCAAAACCCTGAGACATTTTCTGACAGGAAGTGGATACCTGATGTGTTGTATTGACTTTAAACCTATCCCATTGAAAAACACAGGGGTTTAGGAATATTTTGGCACTTCCTATTGCTTCCAATAGATGTCACCAGCCTTTACAAAGTGTTTTGAGTCTTCTGGAGGGAGATCTGACCGAACAAGAGCCATGGAACGATGATGTCCCATTAGACACCTGGCGCGCGAGTTCATGTTGGGTACCCTCGTTCCAATACGTTATAAAAGAGTATGCATTCGTCCACCTTGAATATTATTCATGTTCTGGTTAAAAAAGGCCCTAATGATTTATGCTATACAACGTTTGACATGTTTGAACGAACGGAAATATATATTTTCCCCTCGTTCATGACGAGAAGTCCGGCTGGCTTACATCATGTGCTAACGAGACGGAGATTTTTGGACATAAATGATGAGCTTTTTTGAACAAAACTACATTCGTTATGGACCTGTGATACCTGGAAGTGACATCTGATGAAGAGAATCAAAGGTAATGGATTATTTACATAGTATTTTCGATTTTAGATCTCCCCAACATGACGTCTAGTCTGTATCGCAACGCGTATTTTTCTGGGCGCAGTGCTCAGATTATTGCAAAGTGTGATTTCCCAGTAAGGTTATTTTTAAATCTGGCAAGTTGATTGCGTTCAAGAGATGTAAATCTATAATTCTTTAAATGACAATATAATATTTTACCAATGTTTTCTAATTTTAATTATTTAATTTGTTACGCTGACTTGACTGCCGGTTATTGGAGGGAAACGATTTCCTCAACATCAATGCCATAGTAAAACGCTGTTTTTGGATATAAATATGAACTTGATAGAACTAAAAATGCATGCATTGTCTAACATAATGTCCTAGGAGTGTCATCTGATGGAGATTGTAAAAGGTTAGTGCATCATTTTAGCTGGTTTTATGGTTTTGGTGACCCTGTCTTTGACTTGACAAAACATTACACACAACTCTTGTAAATGTACTGTCCTAACATACTCTAAATTTATGCTTTCGCCGTAAAACCTTTTTGAAATCGTAAAACGTGGTTAGATTAAGGAGATGTTTATCTTTCAAATGGTGTAACATAGTTGTATTTTTGAAAAATTTGAATTTTGACATTTATTTGGATTCAAATTTGCCGCTCTTGAAATGCACCTGCTGTTGATGGAGTGCACCACGGGTGGCACGCTAGCGTCCCACCTAGCCCCAAGAGGTTAACACAGCCCAATCAACCTGATCAGGCGGTTCGTGTTGGGTGTGTGATTCGGGTTGCTCCTCTCACGAGACCATAGATCTGGGAACCTTGTGTGGCCCAAGAGGTGTGTGCATTTGCTCTCTTTCGGCTGGACTGCCTGACCTGGCGTGGGGCTACTGCTGCTGTATGCGTGTGGTCAGAACAAATAGATAAATAGATAGAAATCCTACACAATCGCGCCTAGGAGAAAATTAGAGGGCTTGATTGAGTGGGCTGTTCACGATATCGCTCGAGGAACGAGGATCTGTATGCAGTGAGCAGGTAGGGCACGGGAGAGATTCGATCTAGGTAGACGAATGGTAACCGTGAAAAGTTAGTCCTACAGATAATAACGCTCCGCTTTGCTAACAGCGCCGGAAGATCAGTAGGGTCCACCACGTAGCTGCTCTGAGGAACGGAGGACAGTACAAGGGGGGGGACAGACAGTGTGAAGGGAAACTGACTCGATTAAACAGAATTTCCGACATACTACAAAAATCCTATGAATACAAAGTTATCCTGTGTTGAGGAAGTGTATCAGGAATAGACTGAGGTTTTATAGGTTGCTTTAGGTAAAGCAGGGTGTGGATGAACGAATGTGAATAAAGATTGTATGAATGCAAATCAAAAAGTGTGTTTGAGGGAGTGAAAGTTTCTCTAGGTTGAGGAAGCATATTAGAACAAGTCAGAAGCATAGAGCAAGGAGGAGAGATAACAGGTGTGTGTGCGCGCTATTTTGGGACAGGGGAGGAACTGTGAAGCTCCGCTGTGTAGCCGCTCGATATAGATAGGGAGAGTAGGGGTAAAACTCTCCTGAAGAGAAGGGAATAAAACCAATAGATAACGGATAAGGAGAGCTATATGTAAAGATAAAACATCGATATAATACAGTATATTAAAAAATTTATAAAACTAGGAAAATAAGACAATAAGAAGACAGTAAACACATACACATAGCACACACAGTGCGCAGGGAGGAAAGGAAACACACACAGATAAAGATATAAACTAAAACAAGAAGTAAAAATAAAGACAGGTCAAGCCAGAATTAAATAAGAATAACACACGGAACCGCAATAAATGTTTGGCATTCACAAAACGGATAACGCAGCATAGTGTAAACACAAGTAAAATAAAACACTTTAGGATTGCTGGGTCCCTAGGAGGCCGCAGCCTAGGAAAGGGATTTAATACAGGAAAGTAAAGCTAAAGACAAAGATGTCTTTCAAAGGGAATGGGACACCGGTAGAGATCTTGGGGGCCAGACACCCTTTGAATAAAAATGAAATAAAAGAAACATCTGAAAAATGGGAAAAACGTACTAGAAAGTATAATACCAAATGGCCTGCAGAGGGGACATTGAATGTCTCTGTGTGTGAGGAAATGGAGACTCTAATAAAAAACTACAAACCAAACGATAAAAAACAGAAAAGAAAGAACAAACGAGAAAGAGAGAATGAAATATTGAAAATGTTTAAAGACGAAGGAATGGGCCTGTTACACAGCATGAGAACGGCAAGAGAGATGCTGAAGAAAGATCACAAGAAAAATGAGGAAAAGGGTGTGTGGGAGCCACCACCTTATCCCCATGGGCAGTATCCCATGGTAACCGGACAGATGGAATTAAGAGGATAGAAGTGACAGAGGAGGAGGAGGAAGAGGCCTGCACACCCAGAGCAGTGGGTGCACCCCCTCACTCAGCAGGGAAAGGTCCAACAAAAACAAAGAGACACACAAGAAGCGAAGAAGAAGGTTTCAATTGCTATGGGGGTTTGATAAAAACCCTGAAAGCAATGGAAACAGAAATGGGAAAGAAGGAAACACCGAAACAACACACAAGAAGAAAAGAAAAAGACAAGAAAGAAGAGAAGCCACAGAAACACCCAAAAACTCCTGAAGGATCTGATGCAGACAGCAACTTTGGGGAAGAATCTGAGGATGAGGGAAAAGATAATAGATTCGATATAGATCTATTAGAAAGGAAGAACCGCCTACTGACACAGAAGATACGAGAAGAATATGAGCAAGCAACGGAAGAGTACGCAAGGGAGCAAGAGAGGCAAGATGAAGCAGCAGCTCGCAACCTACAGGAAAGTCTGAGACAAGACTCCACAGAAACAGATCACATGGTGCTCAGAGACAGGGCAAAGAAAAAAGCAAAAAACTATAGTCTAGATCCGTATAACCAATGCCCAATCCTGATAAAAGGAAATCAGGGGCACTACATACCATGGGCTACGCAGGACCTGGAGGGTTTGGTCACCCGGATCTCCATGAAGGAGCTGGGAAGTGGATCAGAACCTTTGAAGAATTTACAATGGGGAAATTACTGGCGGTGGGCGACATAAGGGCATTACTGGCAAGGGTAACAAGCGTGCAGAGAATGGGAGAAATCATGCAGGAGGGAGGAATCAACGGCACAGAGTGGGAGGTGTCAAGAGACGGACTGATGTTTGACAGGTATAGGCCTGCCATCTGGAGGGCCCTAAGGGCAGCATACCCAACAAAGGTGGACCCCAAGGCACTGAGGGGAGAGGCCATTGGAGCTACAGAAAACCCGGCTGCATACCTGCATGGACAATTGAAAAAATGGAGAATGGAAACAGAACAGGATCCGGAGGAAAATGAATTGATGACAACAATGTTCCGGACCTCAGTGGTGGAAGCCATGCCCCAGCCAGTAAGGAACCGGCTGGAGGGCGTGGTGGGACTTACCTCAAAACTCAAAACCATACAAAGAATTCTGTGACTATGTGGTTCACGCTGTGGAGAAACATAGAAGGGAGGAACAAAAACAAAAAGCTGAGCTAAATGACAATATAATATTTTACCAATGTTTTCTAATTTTAATTATTTAATTTGTGACGCTGACTTGACTGCCGGAGATGGAGATTGTAAAAGGTTAGTGCATCATTTTAGCTGGTTTTATGGTTTTGGTGACCCTGTCTTTGAATTGACAAAACATTACACACAGCTATTGTCAATGTACTCTCCTAACATAATCTAACTTTATGCTTTCGCCGTAAAACCTTTTTGAAATCGGACAACGTGGTTAGATTAACCTGTTAGGGCTAGGGGGCAGTATTGACACGGCTGGATAAAAAACATACCCGATTTAATCTGGTTACCACTCCTACCCAGTAACTAGAATATGCATATACTTATTACATATGGATAGAAAACACCCTAAAGTTTCTAAAACTGTTTGAATGGTGTCTGTGAGTATAACAGAACTCAAATGGCAGGTCAAAACCTGAGAGATTCCTTTACAGGAAGTGGCCTGTCTGACCATTTCTTGAACTTCTTTTCCATCTCTATCTTTTACTAAGGATCTCTGCTCTAACGTGACACTTCCTACGTCGTCCATAGGCGCTCAGAGCCCGGGAAAAAACAGAATGTCGTCATCCCAGCCCCAGGCTGAAACACATTATCGCCTTTCTCAAGTGGCCGATCAAGGGACTTAGGTGCGTGACCCGACCGCCCCCGCCTTTGTGATTTTTTTCCTCTGTTTGCCGAAAAGGAGATTCCCTGTCGGAATATTATCGCTTTTCTACGAGAAAAATGGCGTAAAAATTGATTTTAAACAGCGGTTGACATGCTTCGAAGTACGGTAATGGAATATTTAGAATTTTTTTGTCACGAATTGCGCCATGAGCGCGACCCTTCTTTACCATTTCGGATAGTGTCTGGAACGCACGAACAAAACGCCGCTATTTGGATATAACGATGGATTATTTTGGACCAAACCAACATTTGTTATTGAAGTAGCAGTCCTGGGAGTGCATTCTGACGAAGACAACAAAAGGTAATCAAACTTTTATAATAGTAAATATGATTATGGTGAGTGCTAAACTTGCCGGGTGTCTAAATAGCTAGCCCGTGATGCCTGGGCTATGTACTTAGAATATTGCAAAATGTGCTTTCTTCGGGTTTTCACCTGCCATATCTGTTCTGTTATATTCACAGACGTTATTTTAACAATTTTGGAAACGTCAGAGTGTTTTCTTTCCAAATCTACCAATTATATGCATAGCTTCTGGGCCTGAGTAACAGGCATTTTACTTTGGGCTCGCCAGACTCTCCGAACTTCCGAAAACTGCCCCCTAGCCCTAAGACGTTTTAACGGTCCTCACACTGTTCATGCTCTCATTTCATAGACGCGTACTGCTCACCTGTTCATCTCGTAATGAATAATGTGGAAATTGAGCAAGTTGAGGTGACTAAACTGCTTGGAGTAACCCTGGATTGTAAACTGCCATGGTCAAAACATATTGATACGACAGTAGCTAAGATGGGGAGAAGTCTGTCCATAATAAAGCCCTGCTCTACCTTCTTAACAACACTATCAACAAGGCAGGTCCTACAGGCCTTAGTTTCTACCTTCTGTCATGGGAATTCTGTTCCCAATGTTCATAAACCGAACTTCAATCAAACTACTCTGTCTGCCCCCCAGAGGGTGTAAAATTCTGGTTGAATGAGGCAGACGGAGAGCCAAGCTACAATTTGTCAGAATGTTTATTTACGAGAGCTCTGAATATCATACAATGTACACAGCCTTTTATACCTGACATTTGGTCATACCATATGTCATACCCCTTACAAATGCCCCTCCTCTTCTTTAACACTGTCAATGCTTATTTACAAGTCTTCTCCATCTCATAGATTGCTTATCATATCCTGCCCCATGTTACATAATCTACTGCAAGCCTAAAGGTTTCTCCCCTCCCTGGGTGGGGAGACCTTCTTCCTGTTATCAGTTTCACAGTGGTCACAAGTTGTCTGCTGTCTGGTTACTTACATTGCTAAATCATTAACCTCTTGGGGCTATGTGGGACGCTAGCGTGCCACCCGTGGTGCACCCTATCAACAGCAGGTGCATTTCAAGAGCGGCAAATTTGAAACCAAATAAATGTCAAAATTCAAATTTTTCAAACATACACTCTTTGAAAGATAAACATCTCCTTAATCTAACCACGTTGTCCGATTTCAAAAAGGCTTTACAGCGAAAGCAAAACATTAGATAATGTCAGCAGAGTACCAAGCCAGAAATAATCAGACACCCATTTTTCAAGCTAGCATATAATGTCACATAAACCCAGAAGACAGCTAAATGCAGCACTAACCTTTTACAAACTTCATCAGATGACACACCTAGGACATCATGTTACACACAGCATGCATTCTTTTGTTCAATAAAGGTCATATTTATATATAAAAACAGTATTTTACATCGGCGTCTGAGTTGACTAACTATTTTCCCCTCAAATGCGTCCCGGGAAACAGTGCATAATTCCATTTATTACTATTCGAAAACAATTTTTTTAATTTATATTGTCAATCTAACATTTATAGATGAATATCTCTTGAGAACACCTGTCATACCAGATTTTAAATTAACTTTACTGGGTAATCACACTTTGCGATAAAAGGAGATGCGATACTCAGAAAATGAGCCTGGAATACTAGCGCCGCGCCATCTTGGAACAATCGCATGTCACATCTCATCTTGTATAATATTGTCAATAATCGCCTACCTTTAGTTGTCTTCATCAGAAAGCACTCAGAATCCCAGGTCCACAACAGATGTATTTTCGGTCGAAAAAGTCCATAATTCATGTTCCATTAGCCTGCTGTTGGTAGCGTGTCCTAGGGCTATCTCCAAATCTTCCGACGTGCGCGGGACAGAAGTTTAGGAAAATGTACTTTTCCCCTCCTCTAGGTTCGTTCAAACATGTCAAACGTTGTAAAACATTAATCTTCAGGGCCTGTAACACCAAGAGAGCCAATAAGATTTGACGGGGACGATTGCAGAGTGTTTTGAAACACTTCCAAAGGTGGGGGTAGACAGGGCCGCCGACGTCATAATGGTGATGGCCCATCCCCTGTGACCAATTTCCAACGCGTATCATTCACTGAGTTTCGACTGTATAAGGCTCAAACCACTGTGAAAAGACTGGGGACATCTAGTGGAGGCAATAGGAAGTGCTCAGTGAACCATTGCTCACGGTTTGATTAATAGGCAAAGTGATGAAGTCGAGTCCACAATTCAGAATTACACTTCCTGTTTCAATCGGTCTCGGGGTTTTGACTGCCATATGAGTTCTGTTATACTCACAGACACCATTCAAACAGTTTTAGAAACTTTAGGGTGTTTTCTATCCATATATAATAAGTATATGCATGTCCTAGCTTCTGAGTTTGATTAGTAGGCCGTTGAAAATGGGAACGAATTTTTTTCAAAATGCGCTGTGGCGCTCCCTAACCTAGGGTAGCCCCAAGAGGTCAACTTTTCTGACACACACACATTAGTACATTCATCTTATAATCACTCGGTTATACCTTTTTTAGGGTGAAATCATTTAGTCAGACCTTTAATCATATTATTTCCATTACAATCAACCCTATTGGCTAAATATTTCACATACACTATAACACATCTATTTTTATTGGATTCAGAAATGTCACACAAAATCAAACTAGATCAAAGAAAACGAATACATGTATTTTCATTACATACTTATCAATGACTGTTCTAAGCCTATGTCCAGTCATAACTCTTCGGATTAGGATTTTTGCTATGACCTTCATTTAGAGAAACAGTCTTCCTAAACATTAAAGATGGTCTCGTCTAACATGGGCTCCTCGTAATTGAATGAATCCTCCACCAGGCTCGGCGGTAGGTATTTGTCATCCCACTGGTCTGAACTTGGAATCGGTCCGTATCTCACCATCTGCTCCGTCATCGATCTCTCCAGAGCCCTGGAAATGAGACCTCTCACACAAGGGACCAAACAACAACCACATAATATCAACACAGTCATACAGGTGAAAGCAGCCCACAACACAGTGATTACAACCTTTTTCCATTTTCCGAACGTACTATCAAACCATCCCGTGAGTGCCGTGTCCACCCTGGAATTTTCTGCTAACTCCTGAGCTAAATTGTTTAGACCGGCCAGGGCCTTGGTCACTGATCCATCTGGAGCTGTGTTCTCAGGGATGAAAGTACAGCATTCAGATCCGAACATCACACACACACCATCCTTTTCAGCCAGAAGCATATCCAAAGCTATTTTATTCTGCCATACCATCAAAGTGGTCGCAGCTGTCTGTTCTGCTAACCCTTGAATTGCCTCTCTGGTATAGTTGATGAAACGCTGTTGGTTATAATAAATGTAATTTATCCAATCCACATTTTTATTGAGAGTCAACCACCAAAAAAGACTTGATTCCAATCCAGCCCATATCTGATTCCTTGCTTTAAACTCATCAGGCACCCCCCTTGGAACCCCAATGCTATCAATGTAAATTCTATCGTCAAAGGACCCTGACAGAGCACTCCTCCCCTCTTTCACCTGGCACTAGGTCTTTGTGTTGTATAAGGGTGAAGGGCATGCCTAACTGTACCAATGCACAAATACCAGTACAATTTGCAGGCAGGTTTGGCCACAGCTTCATACCTCCACACAACCACCAGACATCCGCTCTCTGCCTTTTTATCTTACTAAAGTCCTCGGAACTCAACCACCCAGTCAGGTCCCTCATTGTCTCGTCAGTTGTAACATTCTCTGTCCTATTGCATGTTCTTACTTCCCCTATGTTCCATCCGTGTGTGTTGTGTCGAGCCACACAATAATAGTCTCCTCCTGCGACTGTGAAAAGGGGAAGTCTGGATCTAATGGGCACATAGGATACAGATAATGCAGATCAGTGCAACTGTCTGGCTTCTTTGCCTTCCTGAACAGCTTTACCATACAGGCCATTCCCCTTGGAAAATTAATTCCATCGAGTAGAAAGGGGATGGTTGTCAACTGAAGTTTGGCTGCTGCGCAGGCATAACCTTCTTCTTTAGCTACTGATCTAGCTGTATACTGAATCCATTCCAGCCATAGGTTTGAATCCCCAAACCAAGTCTCCACCTCAATCACTTCCTTAAGATATTTTGTCTAAACTATCCTCACCGGTCCTTGGCTCTGGATGACTACATGGGTAATGTCCGTTTTATCAGGGGTACTACTGGTATTCTGGCTGGCGGTAGAACTATCTCCTGTCCTAACCTCTACTACTCGGAATGGTAACGCAGTGTCGACAATGGTCTGGTCAAGGCCAACATACCATAACCCTAAATCCTCTTTCTTTATGCTTTTAATGGTCAAAACCGATAATATTCCGACAGGGAATCTCCTTTTCGGCAAACAGAGGAAAAAATCACAAAGGCGGGGGCGGTCGGGTCACGCGCATATGCCCAGAGTCCCTTGATCGGCCACTTGAGAAAGGCGATAATGTGTTTCAGCCTGGGGCTGGGATGACGACATTCTGTTTTTTCCCGGGCTCTGAGCGCCTATGGAAGACGTGGGAAGTGTCACGTTAGAGCAGAGATCCTTAGTAAAAGATAGAGATGGAAAAGAAGTTCAAGAAATGGTCAGACAGACCACTTCCTGTAAAGGAATCTCTCAGGTTTGGACCTGCCATTTGAGTTCTGTTATACTCACAGACACCATTCAAAGAGTTTTAGAAACTTTAGGGTGTTTTCTATCCATATGTAATAAGTATATGCATATTCTAGTTACTGGGTAGGAGTGGTAACCAGATTAAATCGGGTATGTTTTTTATCCAGCCGTGTCAATACTGCCCCCTAGCCCTAACAGGTTAATGGTCATTCCTATCTTCAAGCAATACTTCCCTTGCTCTGGATTGCAGTCAAAAACCCTGGCCTTCACTATACTCCATCTGTTTCTATATTGGGTGTGTGGATTGACATAGCCTTCTCTCTGTGTGTGAGCTATGACCTGATTCCATGAGTTACACCGGGATCTTCACAGATATCTTCCCCATGAAGTCCGAGTCCTAGACTGCCAGGAGGTTAGGGACCCCATTTGGTCTGCATAGAACTCTATTGAGACATCCTTCCCTAACTCTACTCTCACTTCCTTTTTATCCAGATCGAGTGACCTTTTGTACCTAGGCCATAAAAACTCCTCATCTTCTACACTATGGGTCAAGTTACCACTTTCTGCCTTCTCGAGTGGTTCATGGTGTATTAGGAATATGGCTCCCACAATCAGACAGCTCAGACTGACCAGTACCCCTGTAAAGCCCCACCCCCTCCCGGAGAATATATCACTGGCTAGAGGCCAACCCACACTTTCACTTCTATGAACGCACACAGTGAGGATCGGGCGCATTAGGGAATCTTCGTTAGAGAGGTAACCCCCGAAACTTATTGGTATTCGGTTCTTCTCCTAACTCTGTGATTGTTCGACAGTGTCAGTGTGTCTTACCCTCCCGCAATGTGTGATATGAACCCAGGTAGCTCTTTCAGCTATTCTCACCGCGAAGGGTATTACCAGGAACACTTGGTATGGGCCCTCCCACCGTGGCTGCTTCCAGTTCTTTTCTCCTCAGGGACTGGATCCACACCCAGTCTCCTGGTTGGATTGAGTGAATCATCTTCTCCTGTAATTCACCTGTTGGACACAAAGTTTCGGACATACGGGTTTGGTTAACCATGTGTTCTGTTAGTATATCTTCAACTTCTATGTCTACCTGTTCTGGCCTCCCTAACTCTGGCATTCTATATGGTTTACCTGATCAGCTAAAATGTAATCCATTATTTAAAGAGATAGATCCTAGTAAACCAACTACCCTAATCGTGTCCACCCAGTAAGTTGGGACCACCTCTTCCCATTTAATATACTTATGTATTATAAAAAATGTTTTTTAAGTAGTTCATTATCCAATAGGCCACAAAGTGTTTCCGAACCTGCTCTACTATCCCCCTGTTGACACATGGCTCTGCCCATGTGTCAATCTTGCCGCATCTCTAAACAATGACTTAGATAGTATTGGTAACTTATCATGATACCAAATACCGTCCTTATATAAATTGCTCCTAACTTCTTCCATTTCGAAATCCCTTTCACTGGTGCTCTAGACTGACAATTTTAATATAGATTTGTCTATGTTTACTTCCTCTTTTAAGAACTGCTGTGTCGACGGCTGCGGTTTAAGACCTGCCTTTTTCGTTTCCGCATCTGCTTTTCTGTTGTTGTTACTGACACTATCTGTCCAATCTAATGTGGGCCTCACATTTACAAATAGCCTACTTTTATGGCAAAAGTACAGCATCTAATAGATTCAAAATCAACTGAGCGTGTGTAATAGGTTTCCCAGAAGTGGTTACCATTCCCCTGTTTCTCCATTGGGCTGCAAATATGTGTACTGTGTTAACCTGTTAGGGCTAGGGGGCAGTATTTACACCGCCGGATAAAAAACGTACCCGATTTAATCTGGTTACCACTCCTACCCAGTAACTAGAATATGCATATACTTATTACATATGGATAGAAAACACCCTAAAGTTTCTAAAACTGTTTGAATGGTGTCTATGAGTATAACAGAACTCATTTGGCAGGCAAAAATGTGAGAAGGTTTCATTCAGGAAGTGGCCTGTCTGACAAGGTGTCGTTCTTCTTGTCTCTGTTTATTGAAGAGTGAGGATCTTAGCTGTCCCGTGACACTTCCTACGGCTGCCATACGGTCTCAGAAGGCGGTAAAAAGCTGAATCGTGGCTTTGCAGGCTCTGGCTGAAAAAAAGTAGCGGGTTTGGGAAGTGGCTGGTTACAGTACTGTGAGACTCAGGTTCGTGCCCGCGTCGACCGAAAGCTTTGTTTACTTTCCTCTGTTTAGCTAAATGGACATTCCCGGTCGAAATATTATCGCTTTTTTACGAGAAAAATGGCATAAAAATGGATTTTAAACAGCGGTTGACATGCTTCGAAGTACAGTAATGGAATATTTAGATTTTTTTTGTCACGAATTGCGCCATGCGCGTGACCCTGATTTACCATTTCAGATAGTGTCTGGGACGCACGAACAAAACGCCGCAATTCGGATATAACGATGGATTATTTTGGACCAAACCAACATTTGTTATTGAAGTAGCAGTCCTGGGAGTGCATTCTGACGAAGACAACAAAAGGTAATCAAACTTTTATAATAGTAAATATGATTATGGTGAGTGCTAAACTTGCCGGGTGTCTAAATAGCTAGGCCGTGATGCCTGGGCTATGTACTTAGAATATTGCAAAATGTGCTTTCACCAAAAAGCTATTTTAAAATCGGACATATCGAGTGCATAGAGGAGGTCTGTATCTATAATTCTTAAAATAATTGTTATGCTTTTTGTGAACGTTTATCGTGAGTAATTTAGTAAATTGTTAGCGAATTCCCCGGAAGTTTGCGGGGGGTATGCTAGTTCTGAACGTCACATGCTAATGTAAAAAGCTGGTTTTTGATATAAATATGAACTTGATTGAACAAAACATGCATGTATTGTATAACATAATGTCCTAGGGTTGTCATCTGATGAAGATCATCAAAGGTTAGTGCTGCATTTAGCTGTCTTCTGGGTTTTTGTGACATTATATGCTAGCTTGAAAAATGGGTGTCTGATTATTTCTGGCTTGGTACTCTGCTGACATAATCTAATGTTTTGCTTTCGTTGTAAAGCCTTTTTGAAATCGGACAGTGTGGTTAGATTAACGAGAGTCTTGTCTTTAAATAGCTGTAAAATAGTCATATGTTTGAGAAATTGAAGTGATAGGATTTTTAACCTGTTAGGGCTAGGGGGCAGCATTGACACGGCTGGATAAAAAACATACCCGATTTAATCTGGTTACCACTCCTACTCAGTAACTAGAATATGCATATACTTATTACATATGGATAGAAAACACCCTAAATTTTCTAAAACTGTTTGAATGGTGTCTGTGAGTATAACAGAACTCAAATGGCAGGTCAAAACCTGAGAGATTCCTTTACAGGAAGTGGCCTGTCTGACCATTTCTGGAACTTCTTTGCCATCTCTATCATTTACTAAGGATCTCTGCTCTAACGTGACACTTCCCACGTCGTCCATAGGCTCTCAGAGCCCGGGAAAAAAGAGAATGTCGTCATTCCAGCCCCAGGCTGAAACACATTATCGCCTTTCTCAAGTGGCCCATCAAGAGACACTAGCTTATGCGCGTGACCCCGACCGCCCCCGCCTTTGGGATTTTTTCCTCTGTTTGCCGAAAAGGAGATTCCCTGTCGGAATATTATCGCTTTTCTACGAGAAAAATGACATAAAAATTGATTTTAAACAGCGGTTGACATGCTTCGACGTACGGCAATGGAATACTTTGAATTTTATTGTCAGGAATTGCGCCAAGCGCGCGACACTTCTTTACTATTTCGGATAGTGTCTGGAACGCACGAACAAAACGCCGCTATTCGGATATAACGATGGATTATTTTGGACCAAACCAACATTTGTTATTGAAGTAGACGTCCTGGGTGTGCATTCTGACGAAGACAACAAAAGGTAATGACATTTTTATAATAGTAAATATGATTATGGTGAGTGCTAAACTTGCCGGGTGTCTAAATAGCGAGCCCGTGATGCCTGGGCTATGTACTTAGAATATTGCAAAATGTGCTTTCACCAAAAAGCTATTTTAAAATCGGACATATCGAGTGCATAGAGGAGGTCTGTATCTATAATTCTTAAAATAATTGTTATGCTTT
Source organism: Salmo salar (assembly GCF_965601325.2). Classification (NCBI taxonomy): domain Eukaryota; kingdom Metazoa; phylum Chordata; class Actinopteri; order Salmoniformes; family Salmonidae; genus Salmo; species Salmo salar. The sequence goes on from NW_027675358.1 coordinate 417,594, forward strand.
TTGTGAACGTTTATCGTGAGTAATTTAGTAAAATGTTAGCGAATTCCCCGTAAGTTTGCGGGGGGTATGCTAGTTCTGAACGTCACATGCTAATGTAAAAAGCTGGTTTTTGATATAAATATGAACTTGATTGAACAAAACATGCATGTATTGTATAACATAATGTCCTAGGGTTGTCATCTGATGAAGATCATCAAAGGTGAGTGCTGCATTTAGCTGTCTTCTGGGTTTTGGTGACATTATATGCTGGCTTGAAAAATGGGTGTCTGATTATTTCTGGCTTGGTACTCTGCTGACATAATCTAATGTTTTGCTTTCGTTGTAAAGCCTTTTTGAAATCGGACAGTGTGGTTAGATTAACGAGAGTCTTATCTTTAAATGGCTGTAAAATAGTCATATGTTTGAGAAATTGAAGTAATAGGATTTTGAAGATTTTGAAAATCGCGCCACAGGCTGGCAGTGGCTGTTACGTAGGTGGGACGAATTCGTCCCGCCGGTCCCATAGAGGTTAAGGTTTTGAAAATCGCGCCACAGGCTTCAACTGGCTGTTACGTAGGTGGGACGAATTCGTCCCGCCTAGCCCAGAGAGGTTAAATGCATAGGCACTGTCTGTGTAAATAGTAATATGTTTTCCTGTCCCTAACTGACACACACAGGTAAGTGCTACTATTTGTGCTGATTGTGCTGAATAGTTTCTCGGTAACGGCTCTGCTTCCAAGACCTCTGTGTCTGTAACTATAGCATATCCTTTCACATTAGTGCCATCATGGTTCTTTCTTGATGATCCATCTACAAACATAGTCAGTTCCCCATCAGGTAAAGCTAGATAAGTCAAATCGGATCTTGGTAGGACAACTTTCTCAGTTTCTGTTACACAATCATGTGGGCTGCCAACTGTTGCAATAGGAACTAATGTTGAGGGGTTCAGAGTAGTACAACATCCTATTGTCAAATTAGGCATGTTCAAAAGAATTATCATACGAGACAAATGTCTAGCTGGTGACATGTAAGCCATCTTATGTTCTAACAACATTATGGATACGGCATGAGGAATTTTTAAAGTCAAATCATGATAGAGCACAACAGATGCCGAGTCCTCACCTGCCTAAGCTGCTGCCACCACAGACTGCAAACATAGTGGCATGGCTTGGGCTACTTCATCTAATCGGGAGGAATAGTAAGCAATAGGCCTATTTTTTTCCCCCCGTGTCTCTGGGTCAGTACTGATTTACATTTACATTTAAGTCATTTAGCAGACGCTCTTATCCAGAGTGACTTACAAATTGGTGGATTCACCTTATGATATCCAGTGGAACAACCACTTTACAATAGTGCATCTAAATCTTTTTTTTGGTTGGGGGGGTTAGAAGGATTACTTTATCCTATCCCAGGTATTCCTTAGAGGTGGGGTTTCAGGTGTCTCCGGAAGGTGGTGATTGACTCCGCTGTCCTGGCGTCGTGAGGGAGCTTGTTCCACCATTGGGGTGCCAGAGCAGCGAACAGTTTTGACTGGGCTGAGTGGGAACTGTGCTTCCTCAGAGGTAGGGAGGCGAGCAGGCCAGAGGTGGATGAACGCAGTGCCCTTGTTTGGGTGTAGGGCCTGATCAGAGCCTGAAGGTACGGAGGTGCCGTTCCCCTCACAGCTCCGTAGGCAAGCACCATGGTCTTGTAGCGGATGCGAGCTTCAACAGGAAGCCAGTGGAGAGAGCGGAGGAGCGGGGGGACATGAGAGAACTTGGGAAGGTTGAACACCAGATGGGCTGCGGCATTCTGGATGAGTTGTAGGGGTTTAATGGCACAGGCAGGGAGCCCAGCCAACAGCGAGTTGCAGTAATCCAGACAGGAGATGACAAGTGCCTGGATTAGGACCTGCGCCGCTTCCTGTGTGAGGCAGGGTCGTACTCTGCGAATGTTGTAGAGCATGAACCTACAGGATCGGGTCACCACCTTGATGTTAGTAGAGAACGACAGGGTGTTGTCCAGGGTCACTCCAAGGTTCTTAGCACTCTGGGAGGAGGACACAATGGAGTTGTCAAACGTAATGGCGAGATCATGGAACGGGCAGTCCTTCCCCGGGAGGAAGAGCAGCTCCGTCTTGCCGAGGTTCAGCTTGAGGTGGTGATCCGTCATCCACACTGATATGTCTTCCAGACATGCAGAGATGCGATTCGCCACCTGGTTATCAGAAGGGGGAAAGGAGAAGATTAATTGTGTGTCGTCTGCATAGTAGTGGTAGGAGAGACCATGAGAGGATATGACAGAGCCAAGTGACTTGGTGTATAGCGAGAATAGGAGAGGGCCTAGAACAGAGCCCTGGGGGACACCAGTGGTGAGAGCACGTGGTGCGGAGACAGATTCTCGCCATGCCACCTGGTAGGAGCGACCTGTCAGGTAGGACACAATCCAAGTGTGGGCCGCGCCGGAGATGCCCAACTCGGAGAGGGTGGAGAGGAGGATCTGATGGTTCACCGTATCAAAGGCAGCAGATAGGTCTAGGAGGATGAGAGCAGAGGAGAGAGAGTTAGCTTTAGCAGTGCGGAGAGCCTCCGTGACACAGAGAAGAGCAGTCTCAGTTGAATGACCAGTCTTGAAACCTGACTGATTTGGATCAAGAAGGTCATTCTGAGAGAGATAGCAGGAGAGCTGGCCAAGGACGGCACGTTCAAGAGTTTTGGAGAGAAAAGAAAGAAGGGATACTGGTCTGTAGTTGTTGACATCGGAGGGATCGAGTGTAGGTTTTTTCAGAAGGGGTGCAACTCTCGCTCTCTTGAAGACGGAAGGGACGTAGCCAGCGGTCAAGGATGAGTTGATTAGCGAGGTGAGGTAAGGGAGAAGGTCTCCGGAAATGGTCTGGAGAAGAGAGGAGGGGATAGGGTCAAGCGGACAGGTTGTTGGGCGGCCGGCCGTCACAAGACGCGAGATTTCATCTGGAGAGAGAGGGGAGAAAGAGGTCAAAGCACAGGGTAGGGCAGTGTGAGCAGGACCAGCAGTGTCGTTTGACTTAGCAAACGAGGATCGGATGTCGTCGACCTTCTTTTCAAAATGGTTGATGAAGTCATCCGCAGAGAGGGAGGAGGGGGGGATAGGAGGAGGATTCAGGAGGGAGGAGAAGGTGGCAAAGAGCTTCCTAGGGTTAGAGACAGATGCTTGGAATTTAGAGTGGTAGAAAGTGGCTTTAGCAGCAGAGACAGAAGAGGAAAATGTAGAGAGGAGGGAGTGAAAGGATGCCAGGTCCGCAGGGAGGCGAGTTTTCCTCCATTTCCGCTCGGCTGCCCGGACCCCTGTTCTGTGAGCTCGCAATGAGTCGTCGAGCCACGGAGCAGGAGGGGAGGACCGAGCCGGCCTGGAGGATAGGGGACATAGAGAATCAAAGGATGCAGAAAGGGAGGAGAGGAGGGTTGAGGAGGCAGAATCAGGGGATAGGTTGGAGAAGGTTTGAGCAGAGGGAAGAGATGATAGGATGGAAGAGGAGAGAGTAGCGGGAGAGAGAGAGCGAAGGTTGGGACGGCGCAATACCATCCGAGTAGGGGGAGAGTGAGAAGTGTTGGATGAGAGCGAGAGGGAAAAGGATACAAGGTAGTGGTCGGAGACTTGGAGGGGAGTTGCAATGAGATTAGTGGACGAACAGCATCTAGTAAAGATGAGGTCAAGCGTATTGCCTGCCTTGTGAGTAGGGGGGTAAGGTGAGAGGGTGAGGTCAAAAGAGGAGAGGAGTGGAAAGAAGGAGGCAGAGAGGAATGAGTCAAAGGTAGACGTGGGGAGGTTAACCTCTTATGGCTAGGGGGCAGTATTTTCACGGCTTGATAAAAAACGTACCCGATTTAATCTGGTTACTAATCCTACCCAGTAACTAGAATATGCATATACTTATTATATATGGATAGAAAACACCCTAAAGTTTCTAAAACTGTTTGAATGGTGTCTGTGAGTATAACAGAACTCAAATGGCAGGTCAAAACCTGAGAGATTCCTTTACAGGAAGTGGCCTGTCTGACCATTTCCGGAACTTCTTTGCCATCTCTATCTTTTACTAAGGATCTCTGCTCTAACGTGACACTTCCTACGTCGTCCATAGGCGCTCAGAGCCCGGGAAAAACCTGAATGTCGTCATCCCAGCCCCAGGCTGAAACACATTATCGCCTTTCTCAAGTGGCCAATCAAGGTACTCTGGGCTTAGGCGCGTGACCTGACCGCCCCCGTCTTTGTGATTTTTTCCTCTGTTTGCCGAAAAGGAGATTCCCGGTCGGAATATTATCGCTTTTCTACGAGAAAAATGCCATAAAAATGGATTTTAAACAGCGGTTGACATGCTTCGAAGTACGGTAATGGAATATTTAGAATTTTTTTGTCACGAATTGCGCCATGCGCGCAACCCTTCTTTACTATTTCGGATAGTGTCTGGAATGCACGAACAAAACGCCGCTATTCGGATATAACGATGGATTATTTTGGACCAAACCAACATTTGTTATTGAAGTAGCAGTCCTGGGAGTGCATTCTGATGAAGACAACAAAAGGTAATCAAACTTTTATAATAGTAAATATGATTATGGTGAGTGCTAAACTTGCCGGGTGTCTAAATAGCTAGCCCGTGATGCCTGGGCTATGTACTTAGAATATTGCAAAATGTGCTTTCACCAAAAAGCTATTTTAAAATCGGACATATCGAGTGCATAGAGGAGGTCTGTATCTATAATTCTTAAAATAATTGTTATGCTTTTTGTGAACGTTTATCGTGAGTAATTTAGTAAAATGTTAGCGAATTCCCCGGAAGTTTGCGGGGGGTATGCTAGTTCTGAACGTCACATGCTAATGTAAAAAGCTGGTTTTTGATATAAATATGAACTTGATTGAACAAAACATGCATGTATTGTATAACATAATGTCCTAGGGTTGTCATCTGATGAAGATCATCAAAGGTGAGTGCTGCATTTAGCTGTCTTCTGGGTTTTGGTGACATTATATGCTGGCTTGAAAAATGGGTGTCTGATTATTTCTGGCTTGGTACTCTGCTGACATAATCTAATGTTTTGCTTTCGTTGTAAAGCCTTTTTGAAATCGGACAGTGTGGTTAGATTAATGAGAGTCTTGTCTTTAAATAGCTGTAAAATAGTCATATGTTTGAGAAATTGAAGTAATAGGATTTTTTATGTTTTGAAAATCGCGCCACAGGCTTCAAGTGGCTGTTACGTAGGTGGGACGAATTCGTCCCGCCTAGCCCATAGAGGTTAAGCTTGAAAGGGCTGGTAACTGTGACAGCATGGAATTCAAATGAGGAGATAGACAGATGGGTCAGGGGAGAAAGAGAGAATGTCCACTTGGGAGAGATGAGGATTCCAGTGCCACCACCCCGCTGGCCAGATGCTCTCGGGGTATGCGAGAACACGTGGGCAGACGAGGAGAGAGCAGTAGGAGTAGCAGTGTTATCTGTGGTAATCCATGTTTCCGTCAGTGCCAAGAAGTCGAGGTGCTGGAGGGTAGCATAGGCTGAGATGAACTCTGCCTTGTTGGCCGCAGACCGGCAGTTCCAGAGGCTGCCGGAGACACGTGGGTCGTGCGCGCTGGGACCACCAGGTTAGAGTGGCAGCGGCCACGCGGTGTGAAGCGTTTGTGTGGCCTGTGCAGAGGGGAGAGAACAGGGATAGACAGACACATAGTTGACAGGCTACAGAAGAGGCTATGCTAATGCAAAGGAGATTGGAATGACAAGTGGACTACACTTCTCGAATGATCAGAAAGTTAAGCTTAAGTTGCAAAAATGTTATTGACTAAAATGATGAAGATGATACAGTACTGCTGGCTGGTGAAGTAGGCTAGCTAGCAGTGGCTGCGTTGTTGACTTTGTTGGAACGTGTAGCTGGCTAGGTAACCTCGATAGTTTCAGTACAACACCTTATCATGATACAAAAGCAACTATGTAGCTAGCTAACATTGCACTAATCAAGACGTTCCTTTGTAATGTATTTAGTTCTACAATGCTGCTCGTCGGTAATAGTTGGCTAGGTTTGGAAAAATGGCGTCGCGGGGGACGAAAATAGCTGGCTAGCTAACCTCGATAATTACTCTAATCTACACAGTTATCAAACTATGACAAAGACAACTAACACTGCACTAGTCAAATTGTTCCGTTGTAGTGTATTAGTTTCTACAGTGCTGCTAGTCAGTAAAGGTTGGCTAGCTAGCAGTGGGTTTGATGATGACTAGGGGTGTTGACTAAGTCTGGAGTCTGGACAATGGCGTGGCGTCGCGGCGCGGCTGGCTAGTTAACCTCGATAATTACTCTAAACTACACAATTATCAGACTATGACAAAGACAGCTAACACTGCACGAGTCAAATCGTTCCGTTGTAGTGTATTAGTTTCTACAGTGCTGCTAGTCAGTAAAGGTTGGCTAGCTAGCAGTGGGTTTCATGATGACTAGGTGTGTTGACTAAGTCTGGAGTCTGGACAACGGCGTCGCGGCGCGGCTGGCTAGCTAACCTCGATAAATTACTCTAAACTACACAATTATCTTAGATACAAATACAGCAAAGACAGCTATGTAGCTAGCTAGCACTACACTAATCAAGTCGTTCCGTTGTAATGTAATAGTTTCTACAGTGCTGCTAGTTGGTAGAAGTTGGCTAGTTGGCTAGCTAGCAGTGTTGACTAAGTTGACTAAGTCATTCCGTTGTAATGTAATAGTTTCTACAGTGCTGCTAGTCGGTAGAAGTTGGCTAGTTGGCTAGCTAGCAGTGTTGACTAAGTTAGGAGGACGAAAACAGCTGGCTGGCTAGCTAACCTCGATAATTACTCTAAACTACACAATTATCTTTGATACAAAGACGGCTATGTAGCTAGCTAAGAAAAAATTGCTCAGATCAAACAAATCAAACCGTTGTAATGTAATGAAATGTAATATTACCTGTGGAGCGAAGCGAAGTGCGACTACCCGCTCCAAACCCTCATCACTGATGTCATGAACCCCTCCCTACAGTCTACTTTCTGGGTAAAGGGGCGATCATATCTGGGAAACGCCAGTACTGAGCTAGATGTTAATAACTTTTTAATGTTTACAAACTGATTTTCAGCCTCATCTGTCCACTTGATCTTATCTTTTGCTGCCATAGCTTTACCATATATCAACTCACTAAGCTTCCCTGTATGTAATGCAAAATGGGGTATCCACGCACGGCAATAGTTAATAATTCCAAGAAAACTCATCATTTGTTTCTTATTGAGTGGTTTAGGTGCTTCTAGGATGGCTGTCTTTCTGGTAGAATTAAGTGTTCTCCCTTCTTGAGTTATAGTGTGCCCCAAATAGATAACTTCCTCCTGCCAGAGTTGCAACTTCCTCTTGCTGACTTTATGACCTTGTTCTGGTAAGAATACTAACAGTCTGCCTTACAGCCCTCCTGAGAAGGATTCGTAAAATATCATTTTCATAAATCAAAATTTAGCTTCCCTCGGGGCTCAAATTTTCCTAAATTACTAATAAGGTATTTTAATAAAATCTATAATTTGACTTCAGGACTACTTACACTAAAATAACTCCTTTAATTAACCTGTTAGGGCTAGGGGGCAGCATTTGCACGTCTGGATAAAAAAAATGTACCCGATTTAATCTGGTTACTAATCCTACCCAGTAACTAGAATATGCATATACTTATTATATATGGATAGAAAACACTCTAAAGTTTCTAAAACTGTTTGAATGGTGTCTGTGTATAACAGAACTCATTTGGCAGGCAAAACCCTGAGACATTTTCTGACAGGAAGTGGATACCTGATGTGTTGTATTGACTTTAAACCTATCCCATTGAAAAACACAGGGGCTGAGGAATATTTTGGCACTTCCTATTGCTTCCACTAGATGTCACCAGCCTTTACAAAGTGTTTTGAGTCTTCTGGAGGGAGATCTGACCGAACAAGAGCCATGGAACGATGATGTCCCATTAGACACCTGGCGCGCGAGTTCATGTTGGGTACCCTCGTTCCAATACGTTATAAAAGAGTATGCATTCGTCCACCTTGAATATTATTCATGTTCTGGTTAACCTCTTGGGGCTAGGTGGGACGCTAGCGTGCCACCCGTGGTGCACTCCATCAACAGCAGGTGCATTTCAAGAGCGGCAAATTTGAATCCAAATAAATGTCAAAATTCAAATTTTTCAAAAATACAACTATGTTACACCATTTGAAAGATAAACATCTCCTTAATCTAACCACGTTTTACGATTTCAAAAAGGTTTTACGGCGAAAGCATAAATTTAGAGTATGTTAGGACAGTACATTTACAAGAGTTGTGTGTAATGTTTTGTCAAGTCAAAGACAGGGTCACCAAAACCATAAAACCAGCTAAAATGATACACTAACCTTTTACAATCTCCATCAGATGACACTCCTAGGACATTATGTTAGACAATGCATGCATTTTTAGTTCTATCAAGTTGATATTTATATCCAAAAACAGCGTTTTACTATGGCATTGATGTTGAGGAAATCGTTTCCCTCCAATAACCGGCAGTCAAGTCAGCGTCACAAATTAAATAATTAAAATTAGAAAACATTGGTAAAATATTATATTGTCATTTAAAGAATTATAGATTTACATCTTTTGAACGCAATCAACTTGCCAGATTTAAAAATAACCTTACTGGGAAATCACACTTTGCAATAATCTGAGCACTGTGCCCAGAAAAATACGCGTTGCGATACAGACTAGACGTCATGTTGGGGAGATCTAAAATCGAAAATACTATGTAAATAATCCATTACCTTTGATTCTCTTCATCAGATGTCACTTCCAGGTATCACAGGTCCATAACGAATGTAGTTTTGTTCAAAAAAGCTCATCATTTATGTCCAAAAATCTCCGTCTCGTTAGCACATGATGTAAGCCAGCCGGACTTCTCGTCATGAACGAGGGGAAAAAATATATTTCCGTTCGTTCAAACATGTCAAACGTTGTATAGCATAAATCATTAGGGCCTTTTTTAACCAGAACATGAATAATATTCAAGGTGGACGAATGCATAGTCTTTTATAACGTATTGGAACGAGGGTACCCAACATGAAGTAGCGCGCCAGGTGTCTAATGGGACATCACCGTTCCATGGCTCTTGTTCGGTCAGATCTCCCTCCAGAAGACTCAAAACACTTTGTAAAGGCTGGTGACATCTAGTGGAAGCAATAGGAAGTGCCAAAATATTCCTAAACCCCTGTGTTTTTCAATGGGATAGGTTTAAAGTCAATACAACACATCAGGTATCCACTTCCTGTCAGAAAATGTCTCAGGGTTTTGCCTGCCAAATGAGTTCTGTTATACTCACAGACACCATTCAAACAGTTTTGGAAACTTTAGAGTGTTTTCTATCCATATATAATAAGTATATGCATATTCTAGTTACTGGGTAGGATTAGTAACCAGATTAAATCGGGTACATTTTTTTTATCCAGACGTGCAAATGCTGCCCCCTAGACCCAACAGGTTAAAAAAGGCCCTAATGATTTATGCTATACAACGTTTGACATGTTTGAACGAACGTAAATATATTTTTTCCCCTCGTTCATGACGAGAAGTCCGGCTGGCTTAGATCATGTGCTAACAAGACGGAGATTTTTGGACATAAATGATGAGCTTTTTTGAACAAAACTACATTCGTTATGGACCTGTGATACCTGGAAGTGACATCTGATGAAGAGAATCAAAGGTAATGGATTATTTACATAGTATTTTCGATTTTAGATCTCCCCAACATGACGTCTAGTCTGTATCGCAACGCGTATTTTTCTGGGCGCAGTGCTCAGATTATTGCAAAGTGTGATTTCCCAGTAAGGTTATTTTTAAATCTGGCAAGTTGATTGCGTTCAAGAGATGTAAATCTATAATTCTTTAATTGACAATATAATATTTTACCAATGTTTTCTAATTTTAATTATTTAATTTGTGACGCTGACTTGACTGCCGGTTATTGGAGGGAAACGATTTCCTCAACATCAATGCCATAGTAAAACGCTGTTTTTGGATATAAATATGAACTTGATAGAACTAAAAATGCATGCATTGTCTAACATAATGTCCTAGGAGTGTCATCTGATGGAGATTGTAAAAGGTTAGTGCATCATTTTAGCTGGTTTTATGGTTTTGGTGACCCTGTCTTTGACTTGACAAAACATTACACACAACTCTTGTAAATGTACTGTCCTAACATACTCTAAATTTATGCTTTCGCCGTAAAACCTTTTTGAAATCGTAAAACGTGGTTAGATTAAGGAGATGTTTATCTTTCAAATGGTGTAAAATAGTTGTATTTTTGAAAAAATTGAATTTTGACATTTATTTGGATTCAAATTTGCCACTCTTGAAATGCACCTGCTGTTGATGGAGTGCACCACGGGTGGCACGCTAGCGTCCCACCTAGCCCATAGAGGTTAACCTAAGTCTACCGTTATTACGCTTATTCTGGCTAAATATAATAATAATATTATGGCAATTTCACAACCTTGTTGTGTTAAATTCCTTACACTGCATCCAACCACAGCTAAACTTAGCTTTATAATGTATAAAAATACCACTACTGGTCAAAAGATATTCAAATAACATAATCAGATCAAATTCACTAATCTGAACTACTCCACAAAGAAACATTATTGTACCCTTATCGTCATTCTGTCTTCTCATTGGTTCAAATTACCAATCTGTCTAAGAACTTTAAACTCCATCATCATTATCAGTTCTACAAATTTCCTTAAAACCAGTATTACAAATGACCTTAAATTCATCATCCAAATGGCATGAGGCTGATCAGACCACAAAGGGGTGCCATGATAGAGGTCAAAAGTCATACCACCCTTTCAAAATGGTGTTTCTTATTATATTAGACAAATTAAAGAAAAACCATCATTTTATACATGTTGGATCCCAGGTTCCCAGACATTCCCTTATCACATATTTAATTAAAACTCAGAAAATAAAACTTCAACGATTCCATGTCTGTGTATAACCAAAAAGTTGACTACAAACAAAACCTAATAATGATGATAATTTCACTGTACTTCAAATCTATGAACCTCCCCTTCTTAACCTGTTAGGGCTAGGGGGCAGCATTGACACGGCTGGATAAAAAACATACCCGATTTAATCTGGTTACCACTCCTACTCAGTAACTAGAATATGCATATACTTATTACATATGGATAGAAAACACCCTAAATTTTCTAAAACTGTTTGAATGGTGTCTGTGAGTATAACAGAACTCAAATGGCAGGTCAAAACCTGAGAGATTCCTTTACAGGAAGTGGCCTGTCTGACCATTTCTGGAACTTCTTTGCCATCTCTATCATTTACTAAGGATCTCTGCTCTAACGTGACACTTCCAACGTCGTCCATAGGCTCTCATAGCCCGGGAAAAAACAGAATGTCGTCATTCCAGCCCCAGGCTGAAACACATTATCGCCTTTCTCAAGTGGCCCATCAAGAGACACTAGCTTATGCGCGTGACCCCGACCGCCCCCGCCTTTGGGATTTTTTCCTCTGTTTGCCGAAAAGGAGATTCCCTGTCGGAATTTTACCGCTTTTCTACGAGAAAAATGACGTAAAAATTGATTTTAAACAGCGGTTGACATGCTTCGACGTACGGCAATTGAATACTTTGAATTTTATTGTCAGGAATTGCGCCAAGCGCGCGACACTTCTTTACTATTTCGGATAGTGTCTGGAACGCACGAACAAAACGCCGCTATTCGGATATAACGATGGATTATTTTGGACCAAACCAACATTTGTTATTGAAGTAGACGTCCTGGGTGTGCATTCTGACGAAGACAACAAAAGGTAATGACATTTTTATAATAGTAAATATGATTATGGTGAGTGCTAAACTTGCCGGGTGTCTAAATAGCGAGCCCGTGATGCCTGGGCTATATACTTAGAATATTGCAAAATGTGCTTTCACCAAAAAGCTATTTTAAAATCGGACATATCGAGTGCATAGAGGAGGTCTGTATCTATAATTCTTAAAATAATTGTTATGCTTTTTGTGAACGTTTATCGTGAGTAATTTAGTAAAATGTTAGCGAATTCCCCGTAAGTTTGCGGGGGGTATGCTAGTTCTGAACGTCACATGCTAATGTAAAAAGCTGGTTTTTGATATAAATATGAACTTGATTGAACAAAACATGCATGTATTGTATAACATAATGTCCTAGGGTTGTCATCTGATGAAGATCATCAAAGGTGAGTGCTGCATTTAGCTGTCTTCTGGGTTTTTGTGACATTATATGCTGGCTTGAAAAATGGGTGTCTGATTATTTCTGGCTTGGTACTCTGCTGACATAATCTAATGTTTTGCTTTCGTTGTAAAGCCTTTTTGAAATCGGACAGTGTGGTTAGATTAACGAGAGTCTTATCTTTAAATGGCTGTAAAATAGTCATATGTTTGAGAAATTGAAGTAATAGGATTTTGAAGATTTTGAAAATCGCGCCACAGGCTGGCAGTGGATGTTACGTAGGTGGGACGAATTCGTCCCGCCGGTCACATAGAGGTTAATATACTACGTGAATAATTTGACCCACGCTTGCTTTACAACATGTAAACCCATTCAGTCTGTAAACAGTCTCTCAAAGTGCTTGATAAGAAGCCTCATAGCCATCATCACTGTTACATTCTCAAAAAGCATGAACTTCTGAATTGAAAGAAAATATCTTAGGCAATACACTGACGCATGTCTTGTATACAGGATTCTAAGTGTCCAGGCTTCCCCTCCACTGAGAACTTTTGTTAGACGGAAAACCCAAACCTTATGGCAGCAGATCCACAAGGTCCGCCATGAGAGATGACTGTTTAATTCCCTTAAGGAAAATCATCTTAAGTCAATCTGCTTTCAGTGTAAAAGCTTCCCCTTTCTGGAATACCCTGCCATTAGACACACACTACTGTGATTAATGTGCACCGTCCCTGTAAAATAAAAATTAAGTCAACCTGCAATTCAGTTTACTGACCTGACATTGTTCCACGTAATGGAAACAGATTATAATGTTAGAATACATTACTTCCTGCTCAAATTCACTACTGTTACCTAAACAATAAAAAAATATATAACCTCTACTCCAACAACGTTCTGCCTTTCCTCTATCGTAAGAGTAAAACCAACTTTTCAACTGTCTCTTCTCTTTCGGCTTCACAATTATGAAATGTCCAAGACTTAAAAGTAACATGTAAATTGCCAAACCTACTTTTCAACTTTCTTAGTAACTTCCTTGTTCTTTTCACCCTCTGATCTCTTCCTCGTTGTTTCTGTCTCTTTTTCCCCTTCTCAGAATTTAGGAATAATTACTATTGTGACTTTTGATAAGTTATTAGGTCTCACACATACACAAGTTACTTTTAACTGGTCAGTAAACCTATCTCAAACGGACATAATTTTTTCGCTGCTGATATCCTTCTTCAACTTTCTCTCTCTCTTTCTCTACACTTGCCTTCTCACCTTCTTCTCCAGGCTTCAGACAGCCACACCCTGGCTATGTCTAACCTTCGACCTGCTGTTTCCCTGTCTTGTCCCCACATACCTTATGTATCTTTCTTATCATTAGTCCCGACTTTTCTATGTCCAAACTTCCATCAAATTCATACTTCCTTCTCCACATTGGACTGAAATAAATATTTATTTTCTAACATTTAACTCCATACACTGCTCATTTCCAGTTAATTCCTGCACCTCCTTTGAGGGTTTGCCACCTATGGTTATTCAATAACTATTTATTATTAGGCTGCACAATCTATGCGTGTTTCTATAATCTGTTATTATCTTTAATCTATGTATATATACTTTTACTCTGTTTCCATTTAAACCTTCTATGTGTATCACAATATATGTGTTTATCACTCCTCTCTGTGTGGGTGCTCACACTCTATGCATACGATCTCTGTGTATGTGCTTTTCACTTCTCACAATCTATGTGTGTGTGCTTCCTCCTTCCATAGAATAGTCAGACCAATTTTTGCGCCCTGTTAGATCTCGACTACCCTCCCCGCTAATATAATCTAGATCAGTTATCCTTTAGATCTAAGCGCATTAGCTTGCCTAATGTATATCGACCAGTTTAACCTTTAGGTCTCAACATTAGATAGTTTACATTGGTAGTGGCCACAGATACCTAGGGTCATTACGGACCCCCCCACACCTTGCCTAGGATGGCTCTACACCCAATTCCTCTCTTCCAATTGCATAGAATACTACCTATATCAGGGTTCTCCACACAATATTCTAAAGACAGGTCACCAGGTTAGTATGCCCCAACGGATATTTCGGCATTTAACACCTAGACTACACTAACTCCCTTATCCACTACATGCAATCATACAGGTATTATTCCCCCAAATCCGCGTAAATAAAGATTTACTGACCTTTGTCTTGTAGGCTGGGAAAAGCAATGTAGGTTGGATTCCGTCACCGTCTCTGTCGACCTTAGAAATTTACCGGCCTGATATGGAACCCCAATTTCAGGGGACAGGACAATTTACGAGTCAATGACCCGCCCCAACACAGTTTTCGGCGTGTTACCTTAGGAAGACAGGGACAGATTTTGGAATCCGGCTCGAAGGACCAAATTGTCATGGGAATTCTGTTCCCAATGTTCATAAACCGAACTTCAATTAAACTACTCAGTCTGCCCCCCAGAGGGTGTAAGATTCTGGTTGGATGAAGCAGACGGAGAGCCAGCCTACAATTGGTCAGAATGTTTATTTACAAGAGCTCTGAATATCATACAATGTACACAGCCTTTTATACCTGACATTTGGTCATACCATATGTCATACCCCTTACAAATGCCCCTCCTCTTCTTTAACACTGTCAATGCTTATTTACAAGTCTTCTCCATCTCATACATTGCTTATCATATCCTGCCCCATGTTACATAATCTACTGCAAGCCTAAAGGTTTCTCCCCTCCCTGGGTGGGGAGACCTTCTTCCTGTTATCAGTTTCACAGTGGTCACAAGTTGTCTGCTGTCTGGTTGCTTACATTGCTAAATCATTAAGTTTCAACTTTTCCGACACACACACATTAGTACATTCATCTTATAATCACTCGGTTATACCTTTTCAGGGTGAAATCATTTAGTCAAACCTTTAATCATATTATTTCCATTACAATCCACCCTATTGGCTAAATATTTCACATACACTATAACACATCTATTTTTATTGGATTCAGAAATGTCACACAAAATCAAACTAGATCAAAGCAAACTAATACATGTATTTTCATTACATACTTATCAATGACTGTTCTAAGCCTATGTCCAGTCATAACTCTTCGGATTAGGATTTTTGCTATGACCTTCATTTAGAGAAACAGTCTTCCTAGACATTAAAGATGGTCTCGTCTAACATGGGCTCCTCGTCATTGAATGAATCCTCCACCAGGCTCGGCGGTAGGTATTTGTCATCCCACTGGTCTGAACTTGGAATCGGTCCGTATCTCACCATCTGCTCCGTCATCGATCTCTCCAGAGCCCTGGAAATGAGACCTCTCGCACAAGGGACCAAACAACAACCACATAATATCAACACAGTCATACAGGTGAAAGCAGTCCACAACACAGTGATTACAACCAATTTTCCGAACGTACTATCAAACCATCCCGTGAGTGCCGTGTCCACCCCGGAATTTTCTGCTAACTCCTGAGCTAAATTGTTTAGACCGGCCAGGACCTTGGTCACTGATCCATCTGGAGCTGTGTTCTCAGGGATGAAAGTACAGCATTCAGATCCAAACATCACATACACACCACCCTTTTCAGCCAGAAGCATATCCAAAGCTATTCTATTCTGCAATACCATCAAAGTGGTCGCAGCTGTCTGTTCTGCTAACCCTTGAATTGCCTCTCTGGTATAGTTGATGAAACGCTGTTGGTTATAATAAATGTAATTTATCCAATCCACATTTTTATTGAGAGTCGACCACCAAAAGAGACTTGATTCCAATCCAGCCCATATCTGATTCCTAGCTTTAAATTCATCAGGCACCCCCCTTGGAACCCCAATGCTATCAATGTAAATTCTATCGTCAAAGGACCCTGACAGAGCACTCCTCCCCTCTTTCACCTGGCACTAGGTCTTTGTGTTGTATAAGGTTGAAGGGCATGCCTAACTGTACCAATGCACAAATACCAGTCCAATTTGCAGGCAGGTTTGGCCACAGCTTCATACCTCCACACAACCACCAGACATCCGCTCTCGGCCTTTTTATCTTACTAAAGTCCTCGGAACTCAACCACCCAGTCAGGTCCCTCATTGTCTCGTCAGTTGTAACATTCTCTGTCCTATTGCATGTTCTTACTTCCCCTACGTTCCATCCGTGTGTGTTGTGTCGAGCCACACAATAATAGTCTCCTCCTGCGACTGTGAAAGGGGGAAGTCTGAATCAAATGGACACATAGGATACAGATAATGCAGATCAGTGCAACTGTCTGGCTTCCTTGCCTTCATGAACAGCTTTACCATACAGGCCATTCCCCTTGGTAAATTAATTCAATCGAGTAGAAAGGGGATGGTTGTCAACTGAAGTTTGGCTGTTGCGCAGGCATAACCTTCTTCTTTAGCTACTGATCTAGCTGTATACTGAATCCATTCCAGCCATAGGTTGGAATCCCCAAACCAAGTCTCCACCTCAATCACTTCCTTAAGATCTTTCGTCTGAACTATCCTCACCGGTCCTTGGCTCTGGATGACTACACGGGTAATGTCCGTTTTATCAGGGGTACTACTGGTATTCTGGCTGGCGGTAGAACTATCTCCTGTCCTAACCTCTACTACTCGGAATGGTACCACAGTGTCGACAATGGTCTGGTCAAGGCCAACATACCATAACCCTAAATCCTCTTTCTTTATGCTTTTAATGGTCATTCCTATCTTCAAGCAATACTTCCCTTGCTCTGGATTGCAGTCAAAAACCCTGGCCTTCACTATACTCCATCTGTTTCTATATTGGGTGTGTGGATTGACATAGCCTTCTCTCTCTGTGTGAGCTATGATTCCATGAGTTACACCGGGATCTACACAGATATCTTCCCCATGAAGTCCGAGTCCTAGACTGCCAGGAGGTTAGGGACCCCATTTGGTCTGCATAGAACTCTATTGAGACATCCTTTCCTAACTCTGCTCTCACTTCCTTTTTTATCCAGATCGAGTGACCTTTTGTACCTAGGCAATAAAAACTCCTCATCTTCTACACTATGGGTTAAGTTACCACTTTCTGACTTCTCGAGTGGTTCATGGTGTATTAGGAATATGGCTCCCACAATCAGACAGCTCAGACTGACCAGTACCCCTGTAAAGCCCCACCCCCTCCCGGAGAATATATCACTGGCTAGAGGCCAACCCACACTTTCACTTCTATGAACGCACACAGTGAGGATCGGGCGGGTTAGGGAATCTTCGTTAGAGAGGTAACCCCCGAACCTTATTGGTATTCGGTTCTTCTCCTAACTCTGTGATTGTTCGACAGTGTCAGTGTGTCTTACCCTCCCGCAATGTGTGATATGAACCCAGGTAGCTCTTTCAGCTATTCTCACCGCGAAGGCTATTACCAGGAACACTTGGTAAGGGCCCTCCCACCGTGTCTGCTTCCAGTTCTTTTCTCCTCAGGGACTGGATCCACACCCAGTCTCCTGGTTGGATTGAGAGAATCATCTTCTCCTGTAATTCACCTATTGGACACAAAGTCTCGGACATACGGGTTTGGTTAACCATGTGTTCTGTTAGTATATCTTCAACTTCTATGTCTACCTGTTCTGGCCTCCCTAACTCTGGCATTCTATATGGTTTACCTGATCAGCTAAAATGTAATCCATTATTTAAAGAGATAGATCCTAGTAAACCAACTACCCTAATCGTGTCCACCCAGTAAGTTGGGACCACCTCTTCCCATTTAATATACTTATGTATTATAAAAAATGTTTTTTAAGTAGTTCATTATCCAATAGGCCACAAAGTGTTTCCGAACCTGCTCTACTATCCCCCTGTTGACACATGGCTCTGCCCATGTGTCAATCTTGCCGCATCTCTAAACAATGACTTAGGTAGTATTGGTAACTTATCATGGTACCAAATACCGTCCTTATATAAATTGCTCCTAACTTCTCCCCATTTCGAAATCCCTTTCACTGGTGCTCTAGACTGACAATTTTAATACAGGTTTGTCTATGTTTACTTCCTCTTTTAAGAACTGCTGTGTCGACGGCTGCGGTTTAACCTCTCTAGGCTAGGCGGGACGAATTCGTCCCACCTACGTAACAGCCACTGCTATCCTGTGGCGCGATTTTCAAAACCTTAAAAATCCTATTACTTCAATTTCTCAAACATATGACTATTTTACAGCCATTTAAAGACAAGACTCTCGTTAATCTAACCACACTGTCCGATTTCAAAAAGGCTTTACAACGAAAGCAAAACATTAGATTATGTCAGCAGAGTACCAAGCCAGAAATAATCAGACACCCATTTTTCAAGCCAGCATATAATGTCACCAAAACCCAGAAGACAGCTAAATGCAGCACTCACCTTTGATGATCTTCATCAGATGACAACCCTAGGACATTATGTTATACAATACATGCATGTTTTGTTCAATCAAGTTCATATTTATATCAAAAAACAGCTTTTTACATTAGCATGTGACGTTCAGAACTAGCATACCCCCCGCAAACTTCCGGGGAATTCGCTAACATTTTACTAAATTACTCACGATAAACGTTCACAAAAAGCATAACAATTATTTTAAGAATTATAGATACAGACCTCCTCTATGCACTCGATATGTCCGATTTTAAAATAGCTTTTTGGTGAAAGCACATTTTGCAATATTCTAAGTACATAGCCCAGGCATCACGGGCTCGCTATTTAGACACCCGGCAAGTTTAGCACTCACCATAATCATATTTACTATTATAAAAGTTTCATTACCTTTTGTTGTCTTCGTCAGAATACACACCCAGGACTGCTACTTCAATAACAAATGTTGGTTTGGTCCAAAATAATCCATCGTTATATCCGAATAGCGGCGTTTTGTTCGTGCGTTCCAGACACTATCCGAAATAGTAAAGAAGTGTCACGCGCATGGCGCAATTCGTGACAATAAAATTCTAAGTATTCCATTACCGTACTTCGAAGCATGTCAACCGCTGTTTAAAATCAATTTTTACGACATTTTTCTCGTAGAAAAGCGATAATATTCCGACAGGGAATCTCCTTTTCGGCAAACAGAGGAAAAAATCCCAAAGGCGGGGGCGGTCGGGGTCACGCGCATAAGCCAGTGTCTCTTGATCGGCCACTTGAGAAAGGCGATAATGTGTTTCAGCCTGGGGCTGGAATGACGACATTCTGTTTTTTCCCGGGCTCTGAGAGCCTATGGAAGACGTGGGAAGTGTCACGTTAGAGCAGAGATCCTTAGTAAATGATAGAGATGGAAAAGAAGTTCAACAAATGGTCAGACAGGCCACTTCCTGTAAAGGAATCTCTCAGGTTTTGACCTGCCATATGAGTTCTGTTATACTCACAGACACCATTCAAACAGTTTTAGAAACTTTAGGGTGTTTTATATGCATATTCTAGTTACTGGGCAGGAGTAGTAACCAGATTAAATTGGGTACGTTTTTTATCCGGCCGTGCAAATACTGCCCCCTATCCCCAACAGGTTAAGTATGCTCTCTCTAATTCTCTCTTTCTCTCTTTCTTTCTTTCTTTCTTTCTTTCTTTCTTTCTCTCTCTCGGAGGACCTGAGCCCTAGGTCCATGCCTCAGGACTACCTGGCATGATGACTCCTTGCTGTCCCCAGTCCACCTGGCCGTGCTGCTGCTCCAGTTTCAACTGTTGTGCCTGCGGCTATGGAACCCTGACCTGTTCACCAGACGTGCTACCTGTCCCAGACCTTCTGTTTTCAACTCTCTAGAGACAGCAGGAGTGGTAGAGATACTCTCAATGATCGGCTATGAAAAGCCAACTGACATTTACTCCTGAGGTGCTGACCTGTTGCACTCTCAACATCCATTGTGATTATTATTATTTGACCATGCTGGTCATTTATGAACATTTGAACATCTTTGCCATGTTCTGTTATAATCTCCACCCGGCACAGCCAGAAGAGGACTGGCCACCCCTCATAGCCTGGTTCCTCTCTAGGTTTCTTCCTAGGTTCCGGCCTTTCTAGGGAGTTTTTCCTAGCCACCGTGCATCTACACCTACATTGCTTGCTGTTTGGGGTTTTAGGCTGGGTTTCTGTACAGCACTTTGAGATATCAGCTGATGTAAGAAGGGCTATATAAATACATTTGATTTGATTTACCAGATTTGGTTTGACCCTGTACAATTGTCCTTGGACTCTTCCCAGTTGTATATTGCAACAACAACAAAATATGCTTTCATTGATTTCCAACATGATTTGAACATATAAAATGTGTCTGTATTTTCCTTATAAACAGTTGTAACAATAACAATCTAATCCTCAAATAAAATGCCAACCTGTGCTGTAACTGCAGTAGCAGAATTACACCATGGCTTGATGTTTTAACTACACCAGCTGTTGCCATATTTTAGCTTTTCAGTCAAACTCGGCAAACATGAAACTAAAACTTAAGTTTAGGCATTAATTCCGAATAGTTAAGATTAGTGTAAAGTAAAGGGAAAAGCTTAAAAAAATACAATAAAAAACTTTCTAGCGCTAGAATTGAACACCCAACCTGCAGCTTATATATAGTTCAAGTCGGAAGTTTACATTCACCTTAGCCAAATACATTTAAACTCAATTTTTCACAATTCCTGACATTTAATCCTAGTAAAAATTCCCTGTCTTAGGTCAGTTAGGATCACCAATTTACTTTAAGAAGGTGAAATGTCAGAATAATAGTAGAGAGAATGATTTATATCAGGTTTTATTTCTTTCATCACATTCCCAGTGGGTCAGAAGTTTACATACACTCAATTAGTATTTGGTGGCATTGCCTTTAAATTTCTTAACTTGGGTCAAACGTTTCTGGTAGCCTTCCACAAGTTTCCCACAATAAGTTGGGTGAATTTTGGCCCATTCCTCCTGACAGAGCTGGTGTAACTGAGTCAGGTTTGTAGGCCTCCTTGCTCGCACACACTTTTTCAGTTCTGCTCACAAATGTGCTATAGAATTGAGGTCAGGGCTTTGTGATGGCCACTCCAATACCTTGACTTTGTTGTCCTTAAGTCATTTTGCCACAACTGTGGAAGTATGCTTGGGGTTATTGTCCATTTGGAAGACCCATTTGCGACCAAGCTTTAACTTCCTGACTGATGTCTTGAGATGTTGCTTCAATATATGCACATAATTTTGCTTCCTCATGATGCCATCTATTTTGTGAAGTGCACCAGTCCCTCCTGCAGTAAAGCACCCCCACAACATAATGCTGCCACCCCTGTGCTTTACGGTTGGGATGGTATTCTTCGGCTTGCAAAGCCTCCCCCTTTTTCCTCCAAACATAACGATGGTCATTATGTCCAAACAGTCCTATTTTTGTTTCATCAGACCAGAGGACATTTCTCCAAAAAGTACGATCTTTGTCCCCATGTGCAGTTGCAAACCATAGTCTGGCTCTTTTTATGGCAGTTTTGGAGCAGTGGCTTCTTCCTTGCTGAGCGGCCTTTCAGGTTATGTTGATATAGGACTCGTTTTGCTGTGGATATAGATACTTTTGTACCTGTTTCCTCCAGCATCTTCACAAGGTCCTTTGCTGTTGTTCTGGGATTGATCTGCACTTTTCGCACCAAAGTACGTTCATCTCCAGGAGACAGAACGCGTCTCCTTCCTGAGCGGTATGACGGCTGCATGGTCCCATGGTGTTTATACTTGCATACTATTGTTTGTACAGATGAACGTGGTACCTTCAAGCTTTTGGAAATTGCTCCGAAGGATGACCAGACTTGTGGAGGTCAACATATTTTTTCTGAGGTCAAGCAAAGAGGCACTGAGTTTGAAGGTAGGCCTTGAAATATATCCACAGGTACTCCTCCAATTGACTCAAATTATATCAATTAGCCTATCAGAAGCTTCTAAAGCCATGACATCATTTTCTGGAATTTTCCAAGCTGTTTAAAGGCACAGTCAACTTAGTGTATGTAAACTTTTGACCCACTGGCATTGTGATACAATGATTTATAAGTGAAATAATCTGTCTGTAAACAATTGTTGGAAGAATTACTTGTGTCATGCACAAAGTAGATGTCCTAACCGACTTGCCAAAACTATAGTTTGTTAACAAGAAATTTGTGGAGTGGTTGAAAAATGAGTTTTAATGACTCCAACCATAAGTGTATGTAAACTTCCGACTTCAAATGTATAAGCCGACGCACAAACCATACGTACGTGGACTTGATATACAACTACAACTGAATATGGCATTTAATTATAGGTTGTCCTTTTTCTCTTATTCCAGGCTTTATCAAACAAATTGGCAAACATGTGTCGTGTCTTTGTGTACCATTAAACGGAAGACATGTTTATCAATTAACTCCCTGTAATTATTATCACGCGATTAAACTGATTAATCGTTTAATTGTAATTAACTAGGAGATCGGGGCACCAAGGAGAATATTCAGATTACAAAGTTATAATTTTCCTAACATAACTTTCCTATATTATTATATAGGCCGATTATCTTCTGGTTTAAATGGTGTATTTTACCTCTAGTCCAGTCTCATTCCAAACGTCGTAAATTGTTGTATCTGCACGAACCCAGTCTTTACTAAAATCATCCATACATCAATTGTCTTAAAATCATTTATTTACTACACTAAGTAATTAACAGAAAAACATACAAACAGTAATTATCGTCACAAAGGATTGGTAGAGGAATGTGCCCTTGTGGGCTAAACAGGCAGGTCGGCCTGTTGAACAATGGGTCATAAACGGTCCGCTGAGAAGTTACACAGAGTTCATTAATATTAACAATTGACAATTGAAGGCTCACTCATTCGGGAACAATTGCAATCAATATATATTTACGCTCAGTGTGTCGTCGTTCTTTGTTGGAGAGTTCGGTTCTGTTGGAGAGTCTCTCTCTCGGTTAGAATGGATCTTTCAAAGCGACATTCATTAATGTCGTCATAGAATGGTTGTTTCGTTGGTCTTCGCGTTCGATTATATAATTTACTTAGCTGCAGACTAATAATTAATATCAAAGACTTGTTCTTATTCTGTCGGTATCAATAGTCTAAAAGTTAACCACGTGGTATGGTTCACTTTCAGTAGAGGAATTGGAAGGTAAAACCTATTAGCCATGAGTGGAGGCCTGGTCTGAAGAAATGTAAATCAGGGGGTGTTTTATAGTGCCCATAGAACAGCTTGTCAAATGACGCCTGGTCCTGTATGGGTCCCTGGGGGCGTGCCTATGACTGAGTTAGATTTGGTTACAGAAATACAATTCTATCACATTACATCAGTACATAGCATCTCAATGTCTTGCAAAAGCTTTATCCTTATTAATACATTCTATACAACCATTATGATGCTATTATATAAACAGTTTTATGGTAATATGGCTATATTGTCTCTTCTGAGTATCACAAAATTGTACCAAGCGGATCAGTTCGTAGCTGGATTCTTCACCAATCTTCCATACCTTCTCCAGCACACACAAAATGTCGCTTGGCTCTCCAATTCTATGAGTTGGAAGAATTTCCTGTGTCTCTCTATGGGCCATGTGGCCAGAGACTCTCCTGGAATTTTAGAGTTTTTACAACTCTTTACACACAGGGTGGATTGGGGAGGGGTCAACTGTCCTCCCTGTACCAAAAGAGGCCAACGTCATGACACATGAATATAGAATGGACGAATAAACGTTCAGGTTTTCCTCTTCGATCAGCCAAATAATACCAGGGTTCTGGAATAGAATCACCTGTATATAGAATAATACCAGGGTTCTCCCAGGCCCTACCACCTAGTGGGCTTTCTGGAATAGAAACACCTGTATATAGAATAATACCAGGGTTCTGGAATAGAAACACCTGTATATAGAATAATACCAGGGTTCTCCTAGGCCCTACCACCTAGTGGGCTTTCTGGAATAGAAACACCTGTATATAGAATAATACCAGGTTTCTCCCAGGCCCTACCACCTAGTGGCTTTCTGGAATAGAAACACCTGTATATAGAATAATACCAGGGTTCTCCTAGGCCCTACCACCTAGTGGCTTTCTGGAATAGAAACACCTGTATATAGAATAATACCAGGGTTCTCCCAGGCCCTACCACCTAGTGGGCTTTCTGGAATAGAAACACCTGTATATAGAATAATACCAGGGTTCTCCCAGGCCCTACCACCTAGTGGCTTTCTGGAATAGAAACACCTATATATAGAATAATACCAGGGTTCTCCCAGACCCTACCACCTAGTGGCTTTCTGGAATAGAAACACCTGTATATAGAATAATACCAGGGTTCTCCCAGGCCCTACCACCTAGTGGCTTTCTGGAATAGAAACACCTGTATATAGAATAATACCAGGGTTCTCCCAGGCCCTACCACCTAGTGGGCTTTCTGGAATAGAAACACCTGTATATAGAATAATACCAGGGTTCTCCCAGACCCTACCACCTAGTGGGCTTTCTGGAATAGAAACACCTGTATATAGAATAATACCAGGGTTCTCCCAGGCCCTACCACCTAGTGGCTTTCTGGAATAGAAACACCTATATATAGAATAATACCAGGGTTCTCCCAGGTCCTACCACCTAGTGGCTTTCTGGAATAGAAACACCTGTATATAGAATAATACCAGGGTTCTCCTAGGCCCTACCAACTAGCGGGCTTTCTGGAATAGAAACACCTGTATATAGAATAATACCAGGGTTCTCCTAGGCCCTACCACCTAGTGGGCTTTCTGGAATAGAAACACCTATATATAGAATAATACCAGGGTTCTCCTAGGCCCTACCACCTAGTGGGCTTTCTGGAATAGAAACACCTGTATATAGAATAATACCAGGGTTCTCCTAGGCCCTACCACCTAGTGGCTTTCTGGAATAGAAACACCTGTATATAGAATAATTCCAGGGTTCTCCTAGGCCCTACCACCTAGTGGCTTTCTGGAATAGAAACACCTGTATATAGAATAATACCAGGGTTCTCCCAGACCCTACCACCTAGTGGCTTTCTGGAATAGAAACACCTGTATATAGAATAATACCAGGGTTCTCCCAGGCCCTACCACCTAGTGGGCTTTCTGGAATAGAAACACCTGTATATAGAATAAAACAAAGTCACCTGCTCTTTCCATGACCTAGACTGACCAGGTGAATCCAGGTGAAAGCTGTGATCCCTTATTGATGTCACTTGTTAAATCCACTTCAATCAGTGTAGATTAATGAGAGGAGACAGGTTCAATGATTTTGGAGCCTTGAGACAACTGAGAGATGGATTGTGTGTGTTGCCATTCAGAGGGGGAGACAATAGATTTAAGGGCCTTGAGACAACTGAGAGATGGATTGTGTGTGTTGCCATTCAGAGGGGAGACAATAGATTTAAGGCCTTTGAACGGGGTATGATAGTAGGTGCCAGATGTACCTGTTCCTGTCAAGAACTTGTGGCCATGCACGCCTCCAACTCAATCATCAAGTTTGCAGACGACACTACAGTGGTAGGCTTGATTACCAACAACGACGAGACGGCCTACAGGGAGGAGGTGAGGGCCCTCGGAGTGTGGTGTCAGGAAAATAACCTTACACTCAATGTCAACAAAACAAAGGAGATGATCGTGGACTTCAGGAAACAGCAGAGGGAACACCCCCCTATCCACATCGACGGGACAGTAGTGGAGAGGGTAGTAAGTTTTATGTTCCTCGGCGTACACATCACGGACAAACTGAATTGGTCCACCCAAACAGACAGCGTGGTGAAGAAGGCGCAGCAGCGCCTCTTCAACCTCAGGAGGCTGAAGAAATTTGGCTTGTCACCAAAAGCACTCAAACTTTTACAGATGCACAATTGAGAGCATCCTGTCTGGCTGTATCACCGCCTGGTACGGCAACTGCTCCGCCCATAACCGGAAGGCTGTCCAGAAGGTAGTGAGGTCTGCACAACGCATCACCGGGGGCAAAACTACCTGCCCTCCAGGACACCTACACCACCCGATGTCACAGGAAGGCCAAAAAGATCATCAAGGACATCAACCACCCGAGCCACTGCCTGTTCACTCCGTTATCATCCAGACGGCGAGGTCAGTACCGGTGCATCAAAGCTGGGACCGAGACTGAAAAACAGCTTCTATCTCAAGGCCATCAGACTGTTAAACAGCTTCTATCTCAAGGCCATCAGACTGATAAACAGCCATCACTAACATTGAGTGGCTGCTGCCAACATACAGACTCCATCTCTAGCCACTTTAATAATTGTATGTAATAAATGTATCACTAGTCACTTAAACAATGCCACTTTATATAATGTGTACATATCGTACATTACTCATCTCATATGCATATACTGTACTCTATACCATCTATTGCATCTTGCCTATGCCGTTCGGCCATTGTAGTTCCATATATTTATATGTACATATTCTGATTAATTATTTTACACTTGTGTGTATAAGTTAATTGTTGTGACATTGTTAGATGACTTGTTAGATATTACTGCATGGTCGGAACTAGAAGCACAAGCATTTCGCTACACTTACATTAACATCTGCTAGTGACAAGTAAAATTTGATTTGATTTTGAAGAGGTGTGCGATTTATTTTTGTCTGACTGTAAAATATGCCAGTGCTTTTTCAGGATAGCTTTCATTTTCTCCGAACCCTAGGTGTACTTGGTGCAAGAGACAGTTGCGTTGTTTTTCTTCTTTGGTTGAGTTTTTAGCAATTCCTCTGTTGGTTTTTGAGATATTTTCATCATTGCAGCATCAAGAGTTTTGTCCTTGTAGCCTCTCATTTTGAATTTATCTCACATTTTTTGTAGCATTGCTGCCAAGATCTGTCTGGTGGCCACAGGTTCGTTTAACCTCTATGGGCTAGGTGGGACGCTAGCGTGCCACCCGTGGTGCACTCCATCAACAGCAGGTGCATTTCAAGAGCGGCAAATTTGAATCCAAATAAATGTCAAAATTCAAATTTTTCAAACATACAACTATTTTACACCCTTTGAAAGATAAACATCTCCTTAATCTAACCACGTTTTACGATTTCAAAAAGGTTTTACGGCGAAAGCATAAATTTAGAGTATGTTAGGACAGTACATTTACAAGAGTTGTGTGTAATGTTTTGTCAAGTCAAAGACAGGGTCACCAAAACCATAAAACCAGCTAAAATGATGCACTAACCTTTTACAATCTCCATCAGATGACACTCCTAGGACATTATGTTAGACAATGCATGCATTTTTAGTTCTATCAAGTTCATATTTATATCCAAAAACAGCGTTTTACTATGGCATTGATGTTGAGGAAATCGTTTCCCTCCAATAACCGGCAGTCAAGTCAGCGTCACAAATTAAATAATTAAAATTAGAAAACATTGGTAAAATATTATATTGTCATTTAAAGAATTATAGATTTACATCTCTTGAACGCAATCAACTTGCCAGATTTAAAAATAACCTTACTGGGAAATCACACTTTGCAATAATCTGAGCACTGCGCCCAGAAAAATACGCGTTGCGATACAGACTAGACGTCATGTTGGGGAGATCTAAAATCGAAAATACTATGTAAATAATCCATTACCTTTGATTCTCTTCATCAGATGTCACTTCCAGGTATCACAGGTCCATAACGAATGTAGTTTTGTTCAAAAAAGCTCATCATTTATGTCCAAAAATCTCCGTCTTGTTAGCACATGATCTAAGCCAGCCGGACTTCTCGTCATGAACGAGGGGAAAAAATATATTTACGTTCGTTCAAACATGTCAAACGTTGTATAGCATAAATCATTAGGGCCTTTTTTAACCAGAACATGAATAATATTCAAGGTGGACGAATGCATACTCTTTTATAACGTATTGGAACGAGGGTACCCAACATGAACTCGCGCGCCAGGTGTCTAATGGGACATCATCGTTCCATGGCTCTTGTTCGGTCAGATCTCCCTCCAGAAGACTCAAAACACTTTGTAAAGGCTGGTGACATCTAGTGGAAGCAATAGGAAGTGCCAAAATATTCCTCAGCCCCTGTGTTTTTCAATGGGATAGGTTTAAAGGTAATACAACACATCAGGTATCCACCTCCTGTCAGAAAATGTCTCAGGGTTTTGCCTGCCAAATGAGTTCTGTTATACTCACAGACACCATTCAAACAGTTTTAGAAACTTTAGGGTGTTTTCTATCCATATATAATAAGTATATGCATATTCTAGTTACTGGGTAGGATTAGTAACCAGATTAAATCGGGTACATTTTTTTTATCCAGACGTGCAAATGCTGCCCCCTAGCCCTAACAGGTTAACCCTGCATAGCTAACCATACTACTAATCCTTACCTTAAATTAAGACCATAAAACAACATTATTTTCCACAGCCAATTCTGACTTCGCAGCTGACATATCTAGAGGAAATCTCACAGTTCTGCCTCCAGGTCAAGATTCATGACAAACGTCAACATGAGACAGGGAGAAGCAATGTAAAAATCAATAACGAAATTGTTTTCACTATTAACATGCTTTTTCTTGTTTCAAGTATGTTTTATTATGAAAAGTACAATATAACCATGTATACTTGTACAACTATGGAGCGTATGTCCACATATAATTCTACAATTTGTTTTTCAGCATGAAAGACATACAACTAATTATCACATTGGTATTTTAACAGTGTTATTGTAAGAGTTTAAATGTTTAAACAGAGGATACATCTAAAACAGGATAAAACAAGTGCAGTATGTTGTGAGAATGTTACTTTAACGTCGACTCATAACGTCACACTATAACTTCATGGGAGTCTTGTGGAAAGACTGCATGTTGTTTTGGGTGGATTGAGTGACGTCTTCATCAACATTTTGCAGAATATTCCGGTAATATTTTCACCTCTTGTCGGCTGCAGACATTCATAAGGAGTTCCAGTAGTTTATTTGCCATTTGCAGGTATTAAAAGTAATACATACATTGTAATTCCTTGTTGGCGCTCTCTCACATACAGGACAGTACATACCAGAGGAGGCTGCTGAGGGGAGGACGGCTCATAATAATGTCTGGAACAGAGTGAATGAAATGGAACACATGGAAACCACGTGTTTGATACCATTCCACTTATTCCACTCCAGCCATTACAAGCCTGTCCTCCCTAAATAAGGTCCCACCAACCTCCTGTGGTACAAACACAAACAGTAAAATATATCATAAAAAATGCAAAGTGGTAAAAGATCAGAAAATATTACAAGCCTGTCACGTGTGAGTGTCCATTGTGTGTGTGTTCAGTGTGTGTCCAGTTATTATTTCAGGGACACTGAGGATTCATCATAAACCCAAAACCCTGGATAGAGGGGCTCAGTGAATGTGGAGGTGAATGTGATCAGGTGGGTCAGTGTGTCAGAGGAGGCTCTATAGAAGGACAGAGTGCCGGCTGACCAGTCCAGATACACTCCTACTCTGTGGGAGCTGGAGGAGGGGACGTCTATGGTAGTGGAGTTATTATTATGCCTGGCAATGTAACTGTAGTCAGAGCAGGTCAGACTCCAGGACTTGTCATTCCATCCAAGCCAACAGTCCTCACCCCTTCCTCTCCTGCTGATTCCTTTATATGTCACTCCTATATAAGCCCCACTCCCACTCCACTCTACCTCCCAGTAACAGCGCCCAGTCAGACCCTCTCTACACAACACCTGTCTACAGCCCTCAAATCTCTCTGGGTGATCAGGATACGGCTGCTCCTCTCTCCTACATGTCACCTTTCTGTTCTCCTCAGACAGAGAGAGGCGTCTGTCTACTGTGTTTAGGTCCAGTGTGAGATCACAGACATCTGATGGATGAAACCAGACACAATATTACAAATCATCATCATTCACATTAGAATGTTAACTCACTTTTCACTAATTCATTTAATGTAGATGTTTCTAGGTATCAAATGGAGAAGTTAAGGTAACTTGAGACTTGTTGAATGATCATATGTTATACTGTATGGTAATATAATACACACTTATTCACATTAATTACACACACACACACACACACACACACACACACACACATTGTCAGATCAACACTGTAAACGTTGGTGTCCCTGATTTGTGCTTCTGTAGAACTACAGATGATATTTAATATGACCAAGTCAGTAATGATGGTGGTCTTTGACTTAACTTGAATTAAGACTTATTCTTAGTCATATTCTTCACAGCAGTCAACACTCACATTTTCTAAGTCCAGGTTTCATTCTGTTCTCTCCACCATGTTCCACACTGTAGCGGTAAGCAGAAAAACAGACAGTCAATGAGTGATACACCTGAACTCACACACACACACGACACACATACACATACACACACACACACACGACACACACACACACACACACATGACACACAGTCAGCATATAACTTTGTCCAAGTGGTGGTCAGAATGTTTGTCTTAACTAGCCTGAAAAGTCAAACATGTCTGATATGAACATTGACATAAACCCTCTACATACTTGAGTTTCTCCAGTCTGCAGTGTGGATCCTCCAGTCCAGCAGAGAGCAGTCTGACTCCTGAGTCTCCTGGGTGATTGTAGCTCAGGTCCAGCTCTCTCAGGTGTGAGGGGTTTGACCTCAGAGCTGAGACCAGAGAAGCACAGCCTTCCTCTGTGACTAGACAGCCTGACAGCCTGCAAAGAGTCAAATCATATTAAAATCACACTGATATTCTTTGGTGGTGAAAATAGTGGCAGTATATTTCTTCAACATATTTAGATATATCAGTGTCATGAAACCTGCCATATCTATTCAGAAATTAATGTATCATATTATAAATGACAAATTATCAACGCTTTGCCTGCAGATAGAAACATGTATAGTACAAATATTTGAGTAGACTGACCAGACCAGTTTAAAAGCAGTATCAGTCAAAAGACAGACAGTGAGGTATCAGATTTAGATTGTATTGAGTATACAGTCCACACCATATCTATTTTGACAGTGAAGATAACATTTTAAATGTGGCTCTAAACTCCAACATTTTGGATTTCAGATCAAAAGTTTCATATGAGGTGACAGTAAATAATCCTCCTGTGAATGATAGTTTTTGCCTGCCTCACTAATGATGCCTTTAGCCGTTTCCCTGCCTGTACTGTTGCCTTTTTGGACCCCCTGTGTATGACCTTCTGCCTGCCACTGGACCCAGCTACCTGCCTCCTCCTGTTGTCCTTTACAATAAACACCTGCTGAGCCCTGCGCTTGAAACCAGCTCTCTGTCTCCCATCGTGTTCATTACAGATGGTGACTGGAGTCATTTTATTTACAAGTGAGTAGATAACATGTTTCTAAACACTACTAAAAGCATCCTGATGATGCCATGATTAAGAAAAATCATGAATGAATCATGAATAATAGTGAGAAAGTTACAGAAGCTACAACAAAACATGCTAACCTCTCACCATTACCAATAACAGAGGCTACAACAAAACATGCTAACCTCTCACCATTACCAATAACAGAGGCTACAACAAAACATGCTAACCTCTCACCATTACCAATAACAGAGGATACAACAAAACATGCTAACCTCTCACCATTACCAATAACAGAGGATACAACACAACATGCTAACCTCTCACCATTACCAATAACAGAGGCTACAACAAAACATGCTAACCTCTCACCATTACCAATAACAGAGGCTACAACAAAACATGCTAACCTCTCACCATTACCAATAACAGAGGCTACAACAAAACATGCTAACCTCTCACCATTACCAATAACAGAGGCTACAACAAAACATGCTAACCTCTCACCATTACCAATAACAGAGGCTACAACAAAACATGCTAACCTCTCACCATTACCAATAACAGAGGCTACAACAAAACATGCTAACCTCTCACCATTACCAATAACAGAGGCTACAACAAAACATGCTAACCTCTCACCATTACCAATAACAGAGGCTACAACAAAACATGCTAACCTCTCACCATTACCAATAACAGAGGCTACAACAAAACATGCTAACCTCTCACCATTACCAATAACAGAGGCTACAACAAAACATGCTAACCTCTCACCATTACCAATAACAGAGGCTACAACAAAACATGCTAACCTCTCACCATTACCAATAACAGAGGCTACAACAAAACATGCTAACCTCTCACCATTACCAATAACAGAGGCTACAACAAAACATGCTAACCTCTCACCATTACCAATAACAGAGGCTACAACAAAACATGCTAACCTCTCACCATTACCAATAACAGAGGCTACAACAAAACATGCTAACCTCTCACCATTACCAATAACAGAGGCTACAACAAAACATGCTAACCTCTCACCATTACCAATAACAGAGGCTACAACAAAACATGCTAACCTCTCACCATTACCAATAACAGAGGCTACAACAAAACATGCTAACCTCTCACCATTACCAATAACAGAGGCTACAACAAAACATGCTAACCTCTCACCATTACCAATAACAGAGGCTACAATAAAACATGCTAACCTCTCACCATTACCAATGTATTTATTTATAAGCACCTCACATTGTGCTTACTCACTACATGGTAGATATTCCCTCAGCGAAGTATGGCAGTTCCATGCAGGTTTCCTCACCAAGTCCAAGGCAGCACAGCGACCCATGCAGACAGTACTCCTTAGCCGTAACCGATATCCCCATGGCAACACGAACTCGTTAAGCTTACCAAGCAATTATCTCCCGGTGTCACACGATGCTAGGCTAACCTCTAGGCTGGCTAATACCTCCACGACGAGACGGTAGCTTCAGTCTTTACTAAGTTTTAACTAAATTATAACAACTCTTTTATTAAATAAAACATGTATTTCCCTTCATGTCTTAGTAGCTATGGGTTTTGTTGTAGTTCTGTCGTCTTCTTTTATAATTTTCCTTCACCAACCGTCCTGAGGTAAAACGTCCATCCTTTCATCAACGTCTTTTTCCCTCCCGTTAACCAGGTCAACTCCCATTGGCCACAACTTAACAAGCGACCTTATTGGTAAAAACGTAAACTTCAAAGTAAAACAAACTATTCACTTATACATTAAATAAATATTTCTTCAAAAAGCATAATGCATTAACAACATTACAGTTTAGGAGCAATTCAATCATCTTTTAAATATAATACCAATTAATTGTAACAAATAAACTCAATACTTGGTTCAAACAAGGGTATTACACAAACATACAGTCAATAATACAGTAGAAAAATAAGTCTATATACAATGTGAGCAAATGAAGTGAAATAAGGGAGGTAAAGGCAAAAAAAGGCCATGGTGGCAAAGTAAATACAATATAGCAAGTAAAACACTGGAATGGTAGATATGCAGTGGAAAAAAGTGCAAAGTAGAAATAATGGGGTGCAAAGGAGCTAAATATATAAATACAGTAGGGGAAGAAGTAGTTGGGCTAAATTATAGATGGGCTATGTACAGGTGCAGTAATCTGTGAGCTGCTCTGACAGCTGGTGCTTAAAGCTAGTGAGGGAGATAAGTGTTTCCAGTTTTAGAGATTTTTGTAGTTCGTTCCAGTCATCGGCAGCAGAGAACTGGAAGAAGAGGCGGCCGAAGGAGGAATTGGCTTTGGGGGTGACCAGAGAGATATACCTGCTGGAGCGCGTGCTACAGGTGGGTGCTTCTATGGTGACCAGTGAGCGGAGATAAGGGGGGACTTTACCTAGCAGGGTCTTATAGATGACCTGGAGCCAGTGGGTTTAGCGACGAGTATGAAGCGAGGGCCAACCAACGAGAGCGTACAGGTCGCAGTGGTGGGAAGTATATGGGGCTTTGGTGACAAAACGGATGGCACTGTGATAGACTGCATCCAATTTATTGAGTAGGGTATTGGAGGCTATTTTGTAAATGACATCGCCGAAGTCGAGTATAGGTAGGATGGTCAGTTTTATAAGGGTATGTTTGGCAGCATGAGTGAAGGATGCTATGTTGCGAAATAGGAAGCCAATTCTAGATTTAACTTTGGATTGGAGATGCTTAAAGTGAGTCTGGAAGGAGAGTTTACAGTCTAACCAGACACCTAGGTATTTGTAGGTGTCCACATATTCTAAGTCAGAACCATCCAGAGTAGTGATGCTGGACAGGTGGGCAGGTGCAGGCAGCGATCGGTTGAAGAGCATGCATTTAGTTTTACTTGTATTTAAGAGCAGTTGAAGGCCACGGAAGGAGAGCTGTATGGCATTGAAGCTCGTCTGGAGGTTAGTTAACACAGTGTCCAAAGAAGGGCCAGAAGTATACAGAATAACACCAATAACAGAGGGGGTCTGATCTTTGTGCCTCTGTAAATTTCTCATTCATCATCATTCACGATTCATTCATGATTATTCATAATCATGGTAGCATCCACATGAATGTAGAAGTGTTCAGAAACATCTTCTATTCTTACTGACAATACAAGTGAAGTGACTCCAAAATGACAGGACATTATTCACCAATCAGTTTCTATTAGGAAAAACATCCAAAACACAACCAAAACAAACTGAAAAATGAATTCAACAAGTTTGTAGAATCACAAGCTTGATGTAATCACTGCAGGCATGGAATATGGTACAACTACTAAACTTATGACTACTTGAATACAATATAAGTGAATTTGTCCAAATAATTAAGACTTATTCAAATGGGAGAACTACGTACAGAAAGTGCTTTAATTTCTAAACGGTAAAACAGATATGCATGAAAATACCCTCAAATAAAAGGTGACATTCTATAAGGTCACCTAATATGAAACATCTCAAATCCAAAATGCTGGAGCATAGCACCACATTTAAAACTGTAAGCTTCACTGTCCAAACACATATGGTGTGGACTATGTGTGTCTGGTAAACACATGTGGATCTGGTGAAGAGTTATCACTTGTTGACCAACTACAGGAATACTGACCTCAGAGTCTCCAGTCTGCAGTGTGGATCCTCCTGTCCAGCAGAGAGCAGCTTCACTCCTGAATCCTTCAGGTCATTGTTACTCAGGTCCAGCTCTCTCAGGTGTGAGGGGTTTGACTCCAGAGCTGAGACCAGAGAATCACAGCCTTCCTCTGTGACTCCACAGCCTGACAGCCTGCAAAGAGTCAAATCAAATTAAAATCACACTGCTATGCTTTGGTGGTGAAAATAGTGGCAGTATAATTTTTCAACATTTTTCAGATATCAGTGTCCTGAAACCTTACATATCTATTCGTAAATTAATGTATCATCATTAAAAATGACAAATGATCAAAGTATTGCCTGCAGATAGAAACATATATAGTACAAATATTTGAGTAGACTGACCAGACCAGTTTAAAAAGCAGTATCAGTCAGAAGACTGACAGTGAAGTATCAGATTTAGATTGTATTGAGTATACAGTCCACACCATAGCTATTTTGACAGTGAAGCAAACATTTTAAATGTGGCTCTGTACTCCAACATTTTGGATTTCAGATCAAATGTTTCATATGAGGTGACAGTATATAATGTCACCTTTTATTTGAGGATATTTTCATACATATCTGTTTCACCATTTAGAAAAATGAAAGCACTTTATGTATCTAGTCCCACTATTTAAAGAAGTCATATGTTTTCTGACCAATTCACTCATAGTGGCTTAAAGTAGTCACAAGTTGAGTATTTGATCCGATATTCCTTGAACGCAGCGACTACATTAAGCTTGTGACTCAAACTCGTTGATTGATTTTTCAGTTTGTTTTGGTTGTGTTTTGGGTTGTGTTTTGTCCAATATTAAAATGGTGGATGGTGTAACGTCTGCTTCCAGCTCACACTCTCAAACACATAGATCCCCCTGAACGCAGCTCACTCTCCAGATCCCAGTCACCTGAATTCTGATCACCTGTTCACACACCTGTATGTCATTATCAAACTCTATTTAGTTCAGTTCTTTGCACCCCCATCATTGTTAAGTGTTGTTTGTTTTGTGACACAAGGCTATTCGGAGTGCTGCATTTCCCGTAATTTACTCCTCCCATGAATGATAGTTTTTGCCTGCCTCACTAATGATGCCTTTTGCCGTTTCCCTGCCTGTACTGTTGCCTTTTTGGACCCCCTGTGTATGACCTTCTGCCTGCCCCTGGACCCAGCTACCTGCCTCCTCCTGTGGTCCTTTACAATAAACACCTGCTGAGCCCTGCGCTTGAAACCAGCTCTCTGTCTCCCATCGTGTTCATTACAGATGGTGACTGGAGTCATTTTATTTTTAAGTGAGTAGATAACATGTTTCTAAACACTACTAAAAGCATCCTGATGATGCATGATTAAGAAAAATCATAAATGAATCGAATAATAATGAGTGAGAAAGTTACAGAAGCTACAACAAAACATGCTAACCTCTCACCATTACCAATAAGAGGCTACAACAAAACATGCTAACCTCTCACCATTACCAATAACAGTGGATACAACAAAACATGCTAACCTCTCACCATTACCAATAACAGAGGCTACAACAAAACATGCTAACCTCTCACCATTACCAATAACAGTGGATACAACAAAACATGCTAACCTCTCACCATTACCAATAACAGTGGATACAACAAAACATGCTAACCTCTCACCATTACCAATAACAGAGGCTACAACAAAACATGCTAACCTCTCACCATTACCAATAACAGTGGATACAACAAAACATGCTAACCTCTCACCATTACCAATAACAGAGGCTACAACAAAACATGCTAACCTCTCACCATTACCAATAACAGAGGCTACAACAAAACATGCTAACCTCTCACCATTACCAATGTATTTATTTATAAGCACCTCACATTGTGGTTACTCACTACATGGTAGATATTCCCTCAGCGAAGTATGGCAGTTCCATGCAGGTTTCCTCACCAAGTCCAAGGCAGCACAGCTACCCATGCAGACAGTACTCCTTAGTAACCGATATCCCCATGGCAACACGAACTCGTTAAACTTCCCAAGCAATTATCTCCCGGTGTCACACGATGCTAGGCTAACGTCTAGGCTGGCTAATACCTCCACAACGAGACGGTAGCTTCAGTCTTTACTAAGTTTTAGCTAAATTATAACAACTCTTTTATTAAATAAAACATGTATTTCCCTTCATGTCTTAGTAGCTATGGGTTTTGTTGTAGTTCTGTCGTCTTCTTTTATAATTTTTCTTCACCAACCGTCCTGAGGTAAAACGTCCATCCTTTCATCAACGTCTTTTTCCCTCCCGTTAACCAGGTCAACTCCCATTGGCCACAACTTAACAAGCGACCTTATTGGTCAAAACTTAAACTTCAAAGTAAAACAAACTATTCACTTATACATTAAATAAATATTTCTTCAAAAAGCATAATGCATTAACAACATTACAGTTTAGGAGCAATTCAATCATCTTTTAAATATAATACCAATTAATTATAACAAATAAACTCAATACTTGGTTCAAACAAGGGTATTACACAAACATACAGTCAATAATACAGTAGAAAATAAGTCTATATACAATGTGAGCAAATGAGGTGAGATAAGGGAGGTAAAGGCAAAAAAAGGCCATGGTGGCAAAGTAAATACAATATAGCAAGTAAAACACTAGAATGGTAGACATGCAGTGGAAGAAAGTGCAAAGTAGAAATAGAAATAATGGGGTGCAAAGGAGCTAAATAAATAAATACAGTAGGGGAAGAAGTAGTTGGGCTAAATTATAGATGGGATATGTACAGGTGCAGTAATCTGTGAGCTGCTCTGACAGCTGGTGCTTAAAGCTAGTGAGGGAGATAAGTGTTTCCAGTTTTAGAGATTTTTGTAGTTCGTTCCAGTCATTGGCAGCAGAGAACTGGAAGAAGAGGCGGCCGAAGGAGGAATTGGCTTTTGGGGTGACCAGAGAGATATACCTGCTGGAGCGCGTGCTACAGGTGGGTGCTGCTATGGTGACCAGTGAGCTGAGATCAGGGGGGACTTTACCTAGCAGGGTCTTGTAGATGACCTGGAGCCAGTGGGTTTAGCGACGAGTATGAAGCGAGGGCCAGACAACGAGAGCGTACAGGTCGCAGTGGTGGGAAGTACAGTGGGGGAAAAAAGTATTTGATCCCCTGCTGATTTTGTACGTTTTCCCACTGACAAAGAAATGATCAGTCTATAATTGTAATGGTAGGTTTATTTGAACAGTGAGAGACAGAATAACAGCAAAAAAATCAAGAAAAATGCATGTCAAAAATGTTATACAATTATTTGCATTTTAATGAGGGAAATGAGTATTTGAGCCCTCTGCAAAACATGACTTAGTACTTGGTGGCAAAACCCTTTCTTGTAGTTGGCCACCAGGTTTGCACACATCTCAGGAGGGATTTTGTCCCACTCCTCTTTGCAGATCTTCTCCAAGTCATTAAGGTTTCGAGGCTGACGTTTGGCAACTTGAACCTTCATCTCCCTCCACAGATTTTCTATGGGATTAAGGTCTGGAGACTGGCTAGGCCACTCCAGGACTTTAATGTACTTCTTCTTGAGCCACTCCTTTGTTGCCTTGGCCGTGTGTTTTGGGTCATTGTCATGCTGGAATACCCATCCACAACCCATTTTCAATGCCCTGGCTGAGGGAAGGAGGTTCTCACCCAAGATTTGACGGTACATGGCCCCGTCCATCGTCCCTTTGATGCAGTGAAGTTGTCCTGTCCCCTTAGCAGAAAAACACCCCCAAAGCATAATGTTTCCACCTCCATGTTTGACGGTGGAGATGGTGTTCTTGGGGTCATAGGCAGCAATCCTCCTCCTCCAAACAAGGCGAGTTGAGTTGATGTCAAAGAGCTCCATTTTGGTCTCATCTGACCACAACATTTTCACCCAGTTGTCCTCTGAATCATTGAGATGTTCATTGGCAAACTTCAGACGGGCATGTATATGTGCTTTCTTGAGCAGGGGGACCTTGCGGGCGCTGCAGGATTTCAGTCCTTCACGGCGTAGTGTGTTACCAATTGTTTTCTTGGTGACTATTGTCCCAGCTGCCTTGAAATCATTGACAAGATCGTCCCGTGGAGTTCTGGGCTGATTCCTCACCGTTCTCATGATCATTTCAACTCCACGAGGTGAGATCTTGCATGGAGCCCCATGCCGAGGGATATTGACAGTTCTTTTGTGTTTCTTCCATTTGCGAATAATCGCACCAAATGTTGTCACCTTCTCACCAAGCTGCTTGGCGATGGTCGTGTAGCCCATTCCAGCCTTGTGTAGGTCTACAATCTTGTCCCTGACATCCTTGGAGAGCTCTTTGGTCTTGGCCATGGTGGAGAGTTTGGAATCTGATTGATTGATTGCTTCTGTGGACAGGTGTCTTTTTTACAGGTAACAAGTTGCGGTTAGGAGCACTCCCTTTAAGAGTGTGCTCCTAATCTCAGCTCTTTACCTGTATAAAAGACACCTGGGAGCCAGAAATCTTTCTGATTGAGAGGGGGTCAAATACTTATTTCCCTCATTGAAATGCAAATCAATTTATAACATTTCTGACATGCGTTTTTCTGGATGTTTTTGTTGTTATTCTGTCTCTCACTGTTCAAATAAACCATTAAAATTATAGACTGATCCTTTCTTTGTCAGTGGGCAAACGTACAAAATCAGCAGGGGATCAAATACTTTTTTCCCCCACTGTATATGGGGCTTTGGTGACAAAACGGATGGCACTGTGATAGACTGCATCCAATTTATTGAGTAGGGTATTGGAGGCTATTTTGTAAATGACATCGCCGAAGTCGAGGATCGGTAGGATGGTCAGTTTTATAAGGGTATGTTTGGCAGCATGAGTGAAGGATGCTATGTTGCGAAATAGGAAGCCAATTCTAGATTTAACTTTGGATTGGAGAAGTTTGATGTGAGTCTGGAAGGAGAGTTTACAGTCTAACCAGACACCTAGGTATTTGTAGTTGTCCACATATTCTTAGTCAGAACCGTCCAGAGTAGTGATGCTGGACAGGCGGGCAGGTGCAGGCAGCGATCGGTTGAAGAGCATGCATTTAGTTTTACTTGTATTTAAGAGCAGTTGGAGGCCACGGAAGGAGAGCTGTATGGCATTGAAGCTCGTCTGGAGGTTAGTTAATACAGTGTCCAAAGAAGGGCCAGAAGTATACAGAATAACACCAATAACAAAGGGGGTCTGATCTTTGTGCCTCTGTAACTTTCTCATTTCTCATTATTCACGATTCATTCATGATTATTCATAATTATGGTAGCATGCACATTAATGTAGAAGTGTTCAGAAACATGTTCTATTCTTACTGACAATACAAGTGAAGTGACTCCAAAATGACAGGACATTATTCACCATTCAGTTTCTATTAGGAAAAACATCATCCAAAACACAACCAAAACAAACTGAAAATTAATTCAACAAGTTAGTAGAATCACAAGCTTGATGTAATCACTGCAGGCATGGAATATGGTACAACTACTAAACTTATGACTACTTTAATACAATATAAGTAAATTTGTCCAAATAATTAAGACTTCTTCAAATGGGAGAACTACGTACAGAAAGTGCTTTAATTTCTAAACGGTAAAACAGATATGTATGAAAATACCGTCAAATAAAAGGTGACATTCTGTAAGGTCACCTAATATGAAACATCTCAAATCCAAAATGCTGGAGGATAGCACCAAATGTAAAACTGTAAGCTTCACTGTCCAAACACATATGGTGTGGACTATGTGTGTCTGGTAAACACATGTGGATCTGGTGAACAGTTATCACTTGTTGACCAACTACAGGAATACTGACCTCAGAGTCTCCAGTCTGCAGTGGGGATTCCCCAGTCCAGCAGAGACCAGCTTCACTCCTGAATCCTTCAGGTCATTGTTACTCAGGTCCAGCTCTCTCAGGTGTGAGGGGTTTGACCTCGGAGCGGAGGCCAGAGAAGCACAGCCTTCCTCTGTGACTAGACAGCCTGACAGCCTGCAAAGAGTCAAATCATATTAAAATCACACTGCTATTCTTTGGTGGTGAAAATAGTGGCAGTATATTTCTTCAACATATTCAGATACATCAGTGTCCTGAAACCTGCCATATCTATTCGTAAATTAATGTATCATCATTAAAAATGACAAATGATCAAAGTATTGCCTGCAGATAGAAACATGTATAGTACAAATATTTGAGTAGACTGACCAGACCAGTTTAAAAGCAGTATCAGTCAAAAGACAGACAGTGAGGTATCAGATTTAGATTGTATTGAGTATACAGTCCACACCATATCTATTTTGACAGTGAAGCTAACATTTTAAATGTGGCTCTATACTCCAACATTTTGGATTTCAGATCAAATGTTTCATATGAGGTTACAGTATATAATGTCACCTTTTATTTGAGGGTATTTTAATACATACAGTTGAAGTCAGAAGTTTACATATACCTTAGCCAAATGCATTTAAACTCAATTTTTACAATTCCTGACATTTAATCCTAGTAAAAATCCCCTGTCTTAGGTCAGTTAGGATCACCACTTTATTTTAAGAATGTGAAATGTCAGAATAATAGTAGAGAAAATGATTAATTTCAGCTTTTATTTCTTTCATCACATTCCCAGTGGGTCAGAAGTTTACATACACTCAATTAGTATTTGGTAGCATTGCCTTTAAATGGTTTAACTTGGGTTAAACGTTTCGGGTAGCCTTCCACAAGCTTCCCACAATAAGTTGGGTGAATTTTGGCCCATTCCTCCTGAAAGAGCTGGTGTAACTGAGTCAGGTTTGTAGGCCTCTTGCTCGCACACGCTTTTTCAGTTCTGCCCACAAATTTTCTATAGGATTGAGGTCAAGGTTTTGTGATGGCCACTCCAATACCTTGACTTTGTTGTCCTTAATCCATTTTGCCACAACTTTGGAAGTATGCTTGGGGTCATTTTCCATTTGGAAGACCCATTTGTGACCAAGCTTTAACTTCCTGACTGATGTCTTGAGATGTTGCTTCAATATATCCACGTAATTTTCCGCCGTCATGATGCCATCTATTTTGTGAAGTGCACCAGTCCCTCCTGCAGCAAAACACCCCCACAACATGATGCTGCCACCCCCGGGCTTCACGGTTGGGATGGTGTTCTTCGGCTTGCAAGCCTCCCCCTTTTTCCTCCAAACATAACGATGGTCATTATGGCCAAACAGTTCTTGTATTGTTTCATCTGACCAGAGGACATTTCTTCAAAAAGTATGATCTTTGTCCCCATGTGCAGTTGCAAACTGTAGTCTGGCTTTTTTTATGGTGGTTTTGGAGCAGTGGCTTCGTCCTTGCAGAGCGGCCTTTCAGATTATGTCGATATAGGACTCGTTTTACTGTGGATATAGATACTTTTGTACCTGTTTCCTCCAACATCTTCACAAGGTCCTTTGCTGTTGTTCTGGGATTGATTTGCACCAAAGTAAGTTCATCTCTAGGAGACAGAACGCGTCTCCTTCCTGAGCGGAATGGCGGCTGTGTGGTCCCATGGTGTTTAGACTTGCGTACTATTGATTGAACAGATGAACGCGTTACATTCAGGCGTTTGGAAATTGTTCCCAAGGATGAACCATACTTGTGGAGGTCTACAATTTTTTTTCTGAGATCTTGGCTGATTTCTTTTCATTTTCCCATGATGTCAAGCAAAGAGGCACTGAGTTTGAAGGTAGGCCTTGAAATACATCCAAATGATGTCAATTAGCCTACCAGATGCTTCTAAAGCCATAACATGATTTTCTGGAATTTTCCATGCTGTTTAAAGGCACAGTCAACTTAGTGTATGTAAACTTCTGACCCACTGGAATTGTGATACAGTGAATTATAAGTGAAATAATCTGTCTAAAAACAATTGTTTCAAAAATTACTTGTGTCATGCACAAAGTAGATGTCCTAACCGACTTGCCAAAACTATATAGATTGTTAACAAGAAATTTGTGGAGAGGTTCAAAAACACGTTTTAATGACTCCAACCTAAGTGTATGTTAACTTCCGACTTCAACTGTATGTGATTGACGATTAAAAATTAAATTCTGATGATGCCATGATTAAGAAAAATCATGAATAAATCATGAATCAGAATGAGTGAGAAAGTTACAGAGGCTACAACAAAACATGCTAACCTCTCACCATTACCAATAACAGAGGCTACAACAAAACATGCTAACCTCTCACCATTACCAATAACAGAGGCTACAACAAAACATGCTAACCTCTCACCATTACCAATAACAGAGGCTACAACAAAACATGCTAACCTCTCACCATTACCAATAACAGAGGCTTCAACAAAACATGCTAACCTCTCACCATTACCAATAACAGAGGCTACAACAAAACATGCTAACCTCTCACCATTACCAATAACAGAGGCTACAACAAAACATGCTAACCTCTCACCATTACCAATAACAGAGGATACAACAAAACATGCTAACCTCTCACCATTACCAATAACAGAGGATACAACAAAACATGCTAACCTCTCACCATTACCAATAACAGAGGATACAACAAAACATGCTAACCTCTCACCATTACCAATAACAGAGGCTACAACAAAACATGCTAACCTCTCACCATTACCAATAACAGAGGCTACAACAAAACATGCTAACCTCTCACCATTACCAATTGCAGAGGCTACAACAAAACATGCTAACCTCTCACCATTACAAATAGCAGAGGCTACAACAAAACATGCTAACCTCTCACCATTACCAATAACAGAGACTACAACAAAACATGCTAACCTCTCACCATTACCAATAACAGAGGCTACAACAAAACATGCTAACCTCTCACCATTACCAATAACAGAGGCTACAACAAAACATGCTAACCTCTCACCATTACCAATAACAGAGGCTACAACAAAACATGATAACCTCTCACCATTACCAATAACAGAGGCTACAACAAAACATGCTAACCTCTGACCATTACCAATAACAGAGGCTACAACAAAACATGCTAACCTCTCACCATTACCAATAACAGAGGCTACAACAAAACATGCTAACCTCTCACCATTACCAATAACAGAGGCTACAACAAAACATGCTAACCTCTCACCATTACCAATAACAGAGGATACAACAAAACATACTAACCTCTCACCATTACCAATAACAGAGGCTACAGCAAAACATGCTAACCTCTCACCATTACCAGTAACAGAGGCTACAACAAAACACGCTAACCTCTCACCATTACCAATAACAGAGGATACAACAAAACATGCTCACCTCTCACCATTACCAATAACAACAGCTACAACAAAACATGCTAACCTCTCACCATTACCAATAACAGAGAATACAACAAAACATGCTAACCTCTCACCATTACCAATAAAGGAGGCTACAACAAAACATGCTAACCTCTCACCATTACCAATAACAGAGGATACAACAAAACATACTAACCTCTCACCATTACCAATAACAGAGGCTACAACAAAACATGCTAACCTCTCACAATTACCAATAACAGAGGCTACAACAAAACATGCTAACCTCTCACCATTACCAATAACAGAGGCTACAACAAAACATGCTAACCTCTCACCATTACCAATAACAGAGGGGGTTTGATCTTTGTGCCTCCGTTTCTCATTTATCATCATTCACGATTCATTCATGGTTATTCATAATCATGGTAGCATCCACATGAATGTAGAAGTCACTGACAATAAAAGTGAATTGAC
The DNA here is from genome assembly GCF_965601325.2 of Salmo salar. NCBI lineage: Eukaryota > Metazoa > Chordata > Actinopteri > Salmoniformes > Salmonidae > Salmo > Salmo salar. The sequence continues at coordinate 462,373 of NW_027675358.1, forward strand.
GCCAAAATGACAAGAGACATTATTTACTATTCAGTATCTATTAGGAAAAACATCATCCAAAACACAACCAAGACCAACTGCAAATGAATTCAACAAGTTAGTAGAATCACAAGCCTCACTGCAGGTGTCAGGAATCCCGCTTCCTGAGTCTGTTTCTGCCTGAGCTGACTGTTTTCTGTTTGGAGTCTAAGGGTGCGTTCAGAAACCTATCTGGTTGCTAGGCGACGACGTTAGGCGGGAGATCTAGTGATATTATTACCCTATCTGGTTGCTAGGCAACGAAGTTAGGCGGGAGATCTAGTGATATTATTACCCTATCTGGTTGCCAGGCGACGAAGTTAGGCGGGAGATCTAGTGATTACCCTACACCTGCATCTCATCAACCTTCTGCACACCTGGTGACTTTTTCAAATGGGAGAACTACATGCATAAAGTACTTTCATATCTGATAATACTGACCTCAGAGTCTCCAGTTTACAGTGGGGATTCCCCAGTCCAGCAGAGAGCAGCTTCACTCCTGAATCCTTCAGGTCATTGTTACTCAGGTCCAGCTCTCTCAGGTGTGAGGGGTTTGAACTGAGAACTGAGGCCAACACTTTACAGGATGTCTTTCTGAGTTTACAGCCTGACAGCCTGCAAAGAGTCAAATCATATTAAAATCACACTGCTATTCTTTGGTGGTGAAAATAGTAGCAGTATAATTTTTCAACATATGAAACCTTCCATATCTATTCGTAAATGAATGTATCATTAAAAATGACAAATGATCAAAGTATTGCCTGCAGATAGAAACATGTATAGTACAAATATTTGAGTAGACTGACCAGACCAGTTTAAAAGCAGTATCAGTCAAAAGACAGACAGTGAGGTATCAGATTTAGATTGTATTGAGTATACAGTCCACACCATATCTATTTTGACAGTGAAGATAACATTTTAAATGAGGCTCTAAACTCCAACATTTTGGATTTCAGATCAAATGTTTCATATGAGGTGACAGTATATAATGTCACCTTTTATTTGAGGATATTTTCATACATATCTGTTTCACCATTTAGAAAAATGAAAGCACTTTATGTATCTAGTCCCCCTATTTAAAGAAGTCATATGTTTTCTGACCAATTAACTCATAGTGTATTAAATTAGTCAAATGATTAGTATTTGGTCCCATATTCTTTGACTGCAATGACTACATCAAGCCTGTGACTGCCATGATCGAGAAAGATCATGAATAATAATGAGTGAGAGAGTTACAGAGGATACAACAAAACATGCTAACCTCTCACCATTACCAATAACAGAGGCTACAACAAAACATGCTAACCTCTCACCATTACCAATAACAGAGGCTACAACAAAACATGCTAACCTCTCACCATTACCAATAACAGAGGCTTCAACAAAACATGCTAACCTCTCACCATTACCAATACAGAGGCTACAACAAAACATGCTAACCTCTCACCATTACCAATAACAGAGGCTACAACAAAACATGCTAACCTCTCACCATTACCAATAACAGAGGATACAACAGAACATGCTAACCTCTCACCATTACCAATAACAGAGGCTACAACAAAACATGCTAACCTCTCACCATTACCAATAACAGAGGCTACAACAAAACATGCTAACATCTCACCATTACCAATGACAGAGGGGGTATGATCTTTGTACCTCTGTAAATTTCTCATTCCTCATTATTCACGACTAATTCCTGATTATTCATAATCATGGTAGCATCCACATGAATGTAGAAGTGTTCAGAAACATCTTCTATTCTTACTGACAATACAAGTGAAGTGACTCCAAAATGACAGGACATTATTCACCATTCAGTTTCTATTAGGAAAAATATAATCCTAAACACAACCAAGACAAACTGGAAATGAATTCAACAAGTTAGTAGAATCACACGCTTGATGTAATCACTGCAGGTATGGAATATTGGACCCAACACTAAACTTTTGACTAAATTAATTTGTCCAAATAATTAAGACTTCTTCAAATAGGAGAACTAAACTCAGCAAAAAAAGAAACGTCCTCTCACTGTCATTTGCGTTTATTTTCATCAAACTTAACATGTGTAAATATTTGTATGAACATAACAACATTCAACAACTATGACATAAACTGAACAAGTTCCACAGACATGTGACTCACAGAAATGGAATAATGTGTCCCTGAACAAAGGGGGGTCAAAATCAAAAGTAACAGTCAGTATCTGGTGTGGCCACCAGCTGCATTAAGTACTGCAGTGCATCTCCTCCTCATGGACTGCACCAGATTTGCCAGTTCTTGATGTGAGATGTTACCCCACTCTTCCACCAAGGCACCTGCAAGTTCCTGGACATTTTGGGGGGGAATGGCCTTAGCCCTCACCCTCCGATCCAACAGGTCCCAGATGTGCTCAATGGGATTGAGATCCGGGCTCTTCGCTGGCCATGGCAGAACACTGACATTCCTGTCTTGCAGGAAATCACGCACAGAACAAGCTGTATGGCTGGTGGCATTGTCATGCTGCAGGGTCATGTCAGGATGAGCCTGCAGGAAGGGTACCACATGAGAGAGGAGGATGTCTTCCCTGTAACGCACATCGTTGAGATTGCCTGCAATGACAACAAGCTCAGTCCGGTGATGCTGTAACACACTGCCCCAGACCATGACGGACCCTCCACCTCCAAATCGATCCCGCTCCAGAGTACAGGCCTCGGTGTAACGCTCATTCCTTCGACGATAAACGCGAATCCGACCATCACCCCTGGTGAGCCAAAACCTCGACTCGTCAGTGAAGAGCACTTTTTGCCAGTCCTGTCTGGTCCAGCGATGGTGGGTTTGTGCCCATAGGTGACGTTGTTGCCGGTGATGTCTGGTGAGGACCTGCCTTACAACAGGTCTACAAGCCCTCAGTCCAGTCTATCTCAGCCTGTTGCGGACAGTCTGAGGACTGATGGAGGGATTGTGCATTCCTGGTGTAACTCGGGCAGTTGTTGCCATCCTGTACCTGTCCCGCAGGTGTGATGTTCGGATGTACCGATCCTGCGCAGGTGTTGTTACACGTGACCCTGCCACTGTGAGGACGATCAGCTGTCCGTCCTGTCTCCCTGTAGCGCTGTCTAAGGCGTCTCATAGTACGAACATTGCAATTTATTGCCCTGGCCACATCTGCAGTCCTTGTGCCTCCTTGCAGCATGCCTAAGGCACGTTCACGCAGATGAGCAGGGACCCTGGGCATCTTTCTTTTGGTGTTTTTCAGAGTCAGTAGAAAGGCCTCTTTCGTGTCCTAAGATTTCATAACTGTGACCTTCATTGCCTACCATCTGTAAGCTGTTAGTGTCTTAACGACCGTTCCACAGGTGCATGTTCATTAATTGTTTATGGTTCATTGAACAAGCATGGGGAAACAGTGCTTAAACCCTTTACAATGAAGATCTGTGAAGTTATTTGGATTTTTACGAATTATCTTTGAAAGACAGGGTCCTGAAAAAGGGATGTTTCTTTTTTTGTTGAGTTTAGATGCATAAAGTGCTTTCATATCTAAACGGTAAAAAATACAGTCTTGGCCAAAAGTTTTGAGAATGACACAAATATTAATTTTCACAAAGTCTGCTGCCTCAGTTTGTATGATGGCAATTTGCATATACTCCAGAATGTTATGAAGAGTGATCAGATAAATTGCAAATAATTGCCAAGTCCCTCTTTGCCATGCAAATGAACTGAATCCCCAAAAAACATTTCCACTGCATTTCAGCCCTGCCACAAAAGGACCAGCTGACATCATGTCAGTGATTCTCTCGGTAACACAGGTGTGAGTGTTGACGAGGACAAGGCTGGAGATCACTCTGTCATGCTGATTGTGTTTGCATAACAGACTGGAAGCTTCAAAAGGAGGGTGGTGCTTGGAATCATTGTTCTTCCTCTGTCAACATGGTTACCTGCAAGGAAACACGTGTCATCATCATTGCTTTGCACACAAAGGGCTTCACAGGCAAGGATATTGCTGCCAGTAAGATTGCACCTAAATCAACCATTTATCGGATCATCAAGAACTTCAAGGAGAGCGGTTCAATTGTTGTGAAGAAGGCTTCAGGGCGCCCAAGAAAGTCCAGCAAACGCCAGGACCGTCTCCTAAAGTTGATTCAGCTGCGGGATCGGGGCACCACCAGTACAGAGCTTGCTCAAGAATGGCAGCAGGCAGGTGTGAGTGCATCTGCACGCACAGTGAGGCGAAGACTTTCGGAGGATGGCCTGGTGTCAAGAAGGGCAGCAAAGAAGCAACTTCTCTCCAGGAAAAACATCAGGGACAGACTGATATTCTGCAAAAGGTACAGGGATTGGATTGCTGAGGACTGGGGTAAGTCATTTTTTCTGATGAATCCCCTTTCTGATTGTTTGAGGCATCCGGAAAAAAGCTTGTCTGGAGAAGGCAAGGTGAGAGCTACCATCAGTCCTGTGTCATGCCAACAGTAAAGCATCCTGAGACCATTCATGTGTGGGGTTGCTTCTCAGCCAAGGGAGTGGGCTCACTCACAATTTTGCCAAAGAACACAGCATGAATAAAGAATGGTACCAACACATCCTCCGAGAGCAACTTCTCCCAACCAGTCAGGAACAGTTTGGTGACGAACAATGCCTTTTCCAGCATGATGGAGCACTTTGCCATAAGGCAAAAGTGATAACTAAGTGGCTCTGGGAACAAAACATTGATATTTTGGGTCCATGGCCAGGAAACTCCCCAGACCTTAATCCCATTGAGAACTTGTGGTCAATCCTCAAGAGGCAGGTGGACAAACAAAAACCCACAAATTCCGACAAACTCCAAGCATTGATTATGCAAGAATGGGCTGCCATCAGTCAGGATGTGGCCCAGAGGTTAATTGACAGCATGCCAGGGCAGATTGCAGAGGTCTTGGAAAAGAATGGTCAGCACTGCAAATATTGACTCATTGCTTCAACTTCATATGATTGTCAATAAAAGCCTTTGACACTTATGAAATGCTTGTAATTATACTTCAGTATTCCATAGTAACATCTGACAAAAATATCTAAAGACACTGAAGCAGCAGACTTTGTGAAAATTAATATTTGTGTCATTCTCAAAACTTGTGGCCACGACTGTATATGTATGAACACCTTTAAACAAAAGGTGACGTTCTGTACTGTCACCTAATATCCAACATTCTATCTCAAATCCAAAATGCTGGAGCATAGCACCAAATGTAAAACTGTAAGCTTCACTGTCCAAACACATATGGTGTGGACTATGTGTGTCTGGTAAACACATGTGGATCTGGTGAACAGTTATCACTTGTTGACCAACTACAGGAATACTGACCTCAGAGTCTCCAGTTTACAGTGGGGATTCCCCAGTCCAGCAGAGAGCAGCTTCACTCCTGAATCCTTCAGGTCATTGTTACTCAGGTCTAGCTCTCTCAGGTGTGAGGGGTTTGACCTCAGAGCTGAGACCAGAGAATCACAGCCTTCCTCTGTGACTCCACAGCCTGACAGCCTGCAAAGAGTCAAATCATATTAAAATCACACTGCTATGCTTTGGTGGTGAAAATAGTGGCAGTATCATTTTTCAACATATTCAGATATCAGTGTCCTGAAACCTTCCATATCTATTCGTAAATTAATGTATCATCATTAAAAATGACAAATGATCAAAGTATTGCCTGCAGATAGAAACATGTATAGTACAAATATTTGAGTAGACTGACCAGACCAGTTTAAAAGCAGTATCAGTCAAAAGACAGACAGTGAGGTATCAGATTTAGATTGTATTGAGTATACAGTCCACACCATATCTATTTTGACAGTGAAGCTAACATTTTAAATGTGGCTCTATACTCCAACATTTTGGATTTCAGATCAAATGTTTCATATGAGGTTACAGTATATAATGTCACCTTTTATTTGAGGGTATTTTAATACATACAGTTGAAGTCAGAAGTTTACATATACCTTAGCCAAATGCATTTAAACTCAATTTTTACAATTCCTGACATTTAATCCTAGTAAAAATCCCCTGTCTTAGGTCAGTTAGGATCACCACTTTATTTTAAGAATGTGAAATGTCAGAATAATAGTAGAGAAAATGATTAATTTCAGCTTTTATTTCTTTCATCACATTCCCAGTGGGTCAGAAGTTTACATACACTCAATTAGTATTTGGTAGCATTGCCTTTAAATGGTTTAACTTGGGTTAAACGTTTCGGGTAGCCTTCCACAAGCTTCCCACAATAAGTTGGGTGAATTTTGGCCCATTCCTCCTGAAAGAGCTGGTGTAACTGAGTCAGGTTTGTAGGCCTCTTGCTCGCACACGCTTTTTCAGTTCTGCCCACAAATTTTCTATAGGATTGAGGTCAAGGTTTTGTGATGGCCACTCCAATACCTTGACTTTGTTGTCCTTAATCCATTTTGCCACAACTTTGGAAGTATGCTTGGGGTCATTTTCCATTTGGAAGACCCATTTGTGACCAAGCTTTAACTTCCTGACTGATGTCTTGAGATGTTGCTTCAATATATCCACGTAATTTTCCGCCGTCATGATGCCATCTATTTTGTGAAGTGCACCAGTCCCTCCTGCAGCAAAACACCCCCACAACATGATGCTGCCACCCCCGGGCTTCACGGTTGGGATGGTGTTCTTCGGCTTGCAAGCCTCCCCCTTTTTCCTCCAAACATAACGATGGTCATTATGGCCAAACAGTTCTTGTATTGTTTCATCTGACCAGAGGACATTTCTTCAAAAAGTATGATCTTTGTCCCCATGTGCAGTTGCAAACTGTAGTCTGGCTTTTTTTATGGTGGTTTTGGAGCAGTGGCTTCGTCCTTGCAGAGCGGCCTTTCAGATTATGTCGATATAGGACTCGTTTTACTGTGGATATAGATACTTTTGTACCTGTTTCCTCCAACATCTTCACAAGGTCCTTTGCTGTTGTTCTGGGATTGATTTGCACCAAAGTAAGTTCATCTCTAGGAGACAGAACGCGTCTCCTTCCTGAGCGGAATGGCGGCTGTGTGGTCCCATGGTGTTTAGACTTGCGTACTATTGATTGAACAGATGAACGCGTTACATTCAGGCGTTTGGAAATTGTTCCCAAGGATGAACCATACTTGTGGAGGTCTACAATTTTTTTTCTGAGATCTTGGCTGATTTCTTTTCATTTTCCCATGATGTCAAGCAAAGAGGCACTGAGTTTGAAGGTAGGCCTTGAAATACATCCAAATGATGTCAATTAGCCTACCAGATGCTTCTAAAGCCATAACATGATTTTCTGGAATTTTCCATGCTGTTTAAAGGCACAGTCAACTTAGTGTATGTAAACTTCTGACCCACTGGAATTGTGATACAGTGAATTATAAGTGAAATAATCTGTCTGTAAACAATTGTTTCAAAAATTACTTGTGTCATGCACAAAGTAGATGTCCTAACCGACTTGCCAAAACTATATAGTTTGTTAACAAGAAATTTGTGGAGAGGTTCAAAAACACGTTTTAATGACTCCAACCTAAGTGTATGTTAACTTCCGACTTCAACTGTATGTGATTGACGATTAAAAATTAAATTCTGATGATGCCATGATTAAGAAAAATCATGAATAAATCATGAATCAGAATGAGTGAGAAAGTTACAGAGGCTACAACAAAACATGCTAACCTCTCACCATTACCAATAACAGAGGCTACAACAAAACATGCTAACCTCTCACCATTACCAATAACAGAGGCTACAACAAAACATGCTAACCTCTCACCATTACCAATAACAGAGGCTACAACAAAACATGCTAACCTCTCACCATTACCAATAACAGAGGCTACAACAAAACATGCTAACCTCTCACCATTACCAATAACAGAGGCTTCAACAAAACATGCTAACCTCTCACCATTACCAATAACAGAGGCTACAACAAAACATGCTAACCTCTCACCATTACCAATAACAGAGGCTACAACAAAACATGCTAACCTCTCACCATTACCAATAACAGAGGATACAACAAAACATGCTAACCTCTCACCATTACCAATAACAGAGGATACAACAAAACATGCTAACCTCTCACCATTACCAATAACAGAGGATACAACAAAACATGCTAACCTCTCACCATTACCAATAACAGAGGCTACAACAAAACATGCTAACCTCTCACCATTACCAATAACAGAGGCTACAACAAAACATGCTAACCTCTCACCATTACCAATTGCAGAGGCTACAACAAAACATGCTAACCTCTCACCATTACAAATAGCAGAGGCTACAACAAAACATGCTAACCTCTCACCATTACCAATAACAGAGACTACAACAAAACATGCTAACCTCTCACCATTACCAATAACAGAGGCTACAACAAAACATGCTAACCTCTCACCATTACCAATAACAGAGGCTACAACAAAACATGCTAACCTCTCACCATTACCAATAACAGAGGCTACAACAAAACATGCTAACCTCTCACCATTACCAATAACAGAGGCTACAACAAAACATGCTAACCTCTGACCATTACCAATAACAGAGGCTACAACAAAACATGCTAACCTCTCACCATTACCAATAACAGAGGCTACAACAAAACATGCTAACCTCTCACCATTACCAATAACAGAGGCTACAACAAAACATGCTAACCTCTCACCATTACCAATAACAGAGGATACAACAAAACATACTAACCTCTCACCATTACCAATAACAGAGGCTACAGCAAAACATGCTAACCTCTCACCATTACCAGTAACAGAGGCTACAACAAAACACGCTAACCTCTCACCATTACCAATAACAGAGGATACAACAAAACATGCTCACCTCTCACCATTACCAATAACAACGGCTACAACAAAACATGCTAACCTCTCACCATTACCAATAACAGAGAATACAACAAAACATGCTAACCTCTCACCATTACCAATAAAGGAGGCTACAACAAAACATGCTAACCTCTCACCATTACCAATAACAGAGGATACAACAAAACATACTAACCTCTCACCATTACCAATAACAGAGGCTACAACAAAACATGCTAACCTCTCACAATTACCAATAACAGAGGCTACAACAAAACATGCTAACCTCTCACCATTACCAATAACAGAGGCTACAACAAAACATGCTAACCTCTCACCATTACCAATAACAGAGGGGGTTTGATCTTTGTGCCTCCGTTTCTCATTTATCATCATTCACGATTCATTCATGGTTATTCATAATCATGGTAGCATCCACATGAATGTAGAAGTCACTGACAATAAAAGTGAAGTGACGCCAAAATGACAAGAGACATTATTTACTATTCAGTATCTATTAGGAAAAACATCATCCAAAACACAACCAAGACCAACTGCAAATGAATTCAACAAGTTAGTAGAATCACAAGCCTCACTGCAGGTGTCAGGAATCCCGCTTCCTGAGTCTGTTTCTGCCTGAGCTGACTGTTTTCTGTTTGGAGTCTAAGGGTGCGTTCAGAAACCTATCTGGTTGCTAGGCAATGAAGTTAGGCGGGAGATCTAGTGATATTATTACCCTATCTGGTTGCTAGGCAACGAAGTTAGGCGGGAGATCTAGTGATATTATTACCCTATCTGGTTGCCAGGCGACGAAGTTAGGCGGGAGATCTAGTGATTACCCTACACCTGCATCTCATCAACCTTCTGCACACCTGGTCCTGATCATCACCTCTTCATAAGCCCTGAGCTGACATCCATTCCCTGCTGGATCGTTAGCAACGAACAGCCTCATGTTTCCTGAGCTAGTCTTGTTGTTTTGTTCTTGTTACTGGTTACTCACCCCCCGTTTACTCTGTCTACAGTCATCCTCCCGGAACATTCAACTCCCTTACCTGGCCGTCGGTGGATACAGTGACGTCATTGAATCCACCCATCTACTCTCATCAACTCACCTCCGCTTCGTCTCCTGGATCACTCAAATTACACATCAAGACTACCAATAAATACTCACCTTCATTTTACTCACCTTGTCCTGGTCTGCTTCTGGGTTCTGTCTTAGAGAAACGTGACAGCGGGCATGGAATATGGGACAACATGCTAAACTTATGACTACTTTAATACACTATAAGTAATATGTCCGAATAATTACGACTTTTTCAAATGGGAGAACTACATGCATAAAGTACTTTCATATCTGATAATACTGACCTCAGAGTCTCCAGTTTACAGTGGGGATTCCCCAGTCCAGCAGAGAGCAGCTTCACTCCTGAATCCTTCAGGTCATTGTTACTCAGGTCCAGCTCTCTCAGGTGTGAGGGGTTTGAACTGAGAACTGAGGCCAACACTTTACAGGATGTCTTTCTGAGTTTACAGCCTGACAGCCTGCAAAGAGTCAAATCATATTAAAATCACACTGCTATTCTTTGGTGGTGAAAATAGTAGCAGTATAATTTTTCAACATATGAAACCTTCCATATCTATTCGTAAATGAATGTATCATTAAAAATGACAAATGATCAAAGTATTGCCTGCAGATAGAAACATGTATAGTACAAATATTTGAGTAGACTGACCAGACCAGTTTAAAAGCAGTATCAGTCAAAAGACAGACAGTGAGGTATCAGATTTAGATTGTATTGAGTATACAGTCCACACCATATCTATTTTGACAGTGAAGATAACATTTTAAATGAGGCTCTAAACTCCAACATTTTGGATTTCAGATCAAATGTTTCATATGAGGTGACAGTATATAATGTCACCTTTTATTTGAGGATATTTTCATACATATCTGTTTCACCATTTAGAAAAATGAAAGCACTTTATGTATCTAGTCCCCCTATTTAAAGAAGTCATATGTTTTCTGACCAATTAACTCATAGTGTATTAAATTAGTCAAATGATTAGTATTTGGTCCCATATTCTTTGACTGCAATGACTACATCAAGCCTGTGACTGCCATGATCGAGAAAGATCATGAATAATAATGAGTGAGAGAGTTACAGAGGATACAACAAAACATGCTAACCTCTCACCATTACCAATAACAGAGGCTACAACAAAACATGCTAACCTCTCACCATTACCAATAACAGAGGCTACAACAAAACATGCTAACCTCTCACCATTACCAATAACAGAGGCTTCAACAAAACATGCTAACCTCTCACCATTACCAATACAGAGGCTACAACAAAACATGCTAACCTCTCACCATTACCAATAACAGAGGCTACAACAAAACATGCTAACCTCTCACCATTACCAATAACAGAGGATACAACAGAACATGCTAACCTCTCACCATTACCAATAACAGAGGCTACAACAAAACATGCTAACCTCTCACCATTACCAATAACAGAGGCTACAACAAAACATGCTAACATCTCACCATTACCAATGACAGAGGGGGTATGATCTTTGTACCTCTGTAAATTTCTCATTCCTCATTATTCACGACTAATTCCTGATTATTCATAATCATGGTAGCATCCACATGAATGTAGAAGTGTTCAGAAACATCTTCTATTCTTACTGACAATACAAGTGAAGTGACTCCAAAATGACAGGACATTATTCACCATTCAGTTTCTATTAGGAAAAATATAATCCTAAACACAACCAAGACAAACTGGAAATGAATTCAACAAGTTAGTAGAATCACACGCTTGATGTAATCACTGCAGGTATGGAATATTGGACCCAACACTAAACTTTTGACTAAATTAATTTGTCCAAATAATTAAGACTTCTTCAAATAGGAGAACTAAACTCAGCAAAAAAAGAAACGTCCTCTCACTGTCATTTGCGTTTATTTTCATCAAACTTAACATGTGTAAATATTTGTATGAACATAACAACATTCAACAACTATGACATAAACTGAACAAGTTCCACAGACATGTGACTCACAGAAATGGAATAATGTGTCCCTGAACAAAGGGGGGTCAAAATCAAAAGTAACAGTCAGTATCTGGTGTGGCCACCAGCTGCATTAAGTACTGCAGTGCATCTCCTCCTCATGGACTGCACCAGATTTGCCAGTTCTTGATGTGAGATGTTACCCCACTCTTCCACCAAGGCACCTGCAAGTTCCTGGACATTTTGGGGGGGAATGGCCTTAGCCCTCACCCTCCGATCCAACAGGTCCCAGATGTGCTCAATGGGATTGAGATCCGGGCTCTTCGCTGGCCATGGCAGAACACTGACATTCCTGTCTTGCAGGAAATCACGCACAGAACAAGCTGTATGGCTGGTGGCATTGTCATGCTGCAGGGTCATGTCAGGATGAGCCTGCAGGAAGGGTACCACATGAGAGAGGAGGATGTCTTCCCTGTAACGCACATCGTTGAGATTGCCTGCAATGACAACAAGCTCAGTCCGGTGATGCTGTAACACACTGCCCCAGACCATGACGGACCCTCCACCTCCAAATCGATCCCGCTCCAGAGTACAGGCCTCGGTGTAACGCTCATTCCTTCGACGATAAACGCGAATCCGACCATCACCCCTGGTGAGCCAAAACCTCGACTCGTCAGTGAAGAGCACTTTTTGCCAGTCCTGTCTGGTCCAGCGATGGTGGGTTTGTGCCCATAGGTGACGTTGTTGCCGGTGATGTCTGGTGAGGACCTGCCTTACAACAGGTCTACAAGCCCTCAGTCCAGTCTATCTCAGCCTGTTGCGGACAGTCTGAGGACTGATGGAGGGATTGTGCATTCCTGGTGTAACTCGGGCAGTTGTTGCCATCCTGTACCTGTCCCGCAGGTGTGATGTTCGGATGTACCGATCCTGCGCAGGTGTTGTTACACGTGACCCTGCCACTGTGAGGACGATCAGCTGTCCGTCCTGTCTCCCTGTAGCGCTGTCTAAGGCGTCTCATAGTACGAACATTGCAATTTATTGCCCTGGCCACATCTGCAGTCCTTGTGCCTCCTTGCAGCATGCCTAAGGCACGTTCACGCAGATGAGCAGGGACCCTGGGCATCTTTCTTTTGGTGTTTTTCAGAGTCAGTAGAAAGGCCTCTTTCGTGTCCTAAGATTTCATAACTGTGACCTTCATTGCCTACCATCTGTAAGCTGTTAGTGTCTTAACGACCGTTCCACAGGTGCATGTTCATTAATTGTTTATGGTTCATTGAACAAGCATGGGGAAACAGTGCTTAAACCCTTTACAATGAAGATCTGTGAAGTTATTTGGATTTTTACGAATTATCTTTGAAAGACAGGGTCCTGAAAAAGGGATGTTTCTTTTTTTGTTGAGTTTAGATGCATAAAGTGCTTTCATATCTAAACGGTAAAAAATACAGTCTTGGCCAAAAGTTTTGAGAATGACACAAATATTAATTTTCACAAAGTCTGCTGCCTCAGTTTGTATGATGGCAATTTGCATATACTCCAGAATGTTATGAAGAGTGATCAGATAAATTGCAAATAATTGCCAAGTCCCTCTTTGCCATGCAAATGAACTGAATCCCCAAAAAACATTTCCACTGCATTTCAGCCCTGCCACAAAAGGACCAGCTGACATCATGTCAGTGATTCTCTCGGTAACACAGGTGTGAGTGTTGACGAGGACAAGGCTGGAGATCACTCTGTCATGCTGATTGTGTTTGCATAACAGACTGGAAGCTTCAAAAGGAGGGTGGTGCTTGGAATCATTGTTCTTCCTCTGTCAACATGGTTACCTGCAAGGAAACACGTGTCATCATCATTGCTTTGCACACAAAGGGCTTCACAGGCAAGGATATTGCTGCCAGTAAGATTGCACCTAAATCAACCATTTATCGGATCATCAAGAACTTCAAGGAGAGCGGTTCAATTGTTGTGAAGAAGGCTTCAGGGCGCCCAAGAAAGTCCAGCAAACGCCAGGACCGTCTCCTAAAGTTGATTCAGCTGCGGGATCGGGGCACCACCAGTACAGAGCTTGCTCAAGAATGGCAGCAGGCAGGTGTGAGTGCATCTGCACGCACAGTGAGGCGAAGACTTTCGGAGGATGGCCTGGTGTCAAGAAGGGCAGCAAAGAAGCAACTTCTCTCCAGGAAAAACATCAGGGACAGACTGATATTCTGCAAAAGGTACAGGGATTGGATTGCTGAGGACTGGGGTAAGTCATTTTTTCTGATGAATCCCCTTTCTGATTGTTTGTGAGGCATCCGGAAAAAAGCTTGTCTGGAGAAGGCAAGGTGAGAGCTACCATCAGTCCTGTGTCATGCCAACAGTAAAGCATCCTGAGACCATTCATGTGTGGGGTTGCTTCTCAGCCAAGGGAGTGGGCTCACTCACAATTTTGCCAAAGAACACAGCATGAATAAAGAATGGTACCAACACATCCTCCGAGAGCAACTTCTCCCAACCAGTCAGGAACAGTTTGGTGACGAACAATGCCTTTTCCAGCATGATGGAGCACTTTGCCATAAGGCAAAAGTGATAACTAAGTGGCTCTGGGAACAAAACATTGATATTTTGGGTCCATGGCCAGGAAACTCCCCAGACCTTAATCCCATTGAGAACTTGTGGTCAATCCTCAAGAGGCAGGTGGACAAACAAAAACCCACAAATTCCGACAAACTCCAAGCATTGATTATGCAAGAATGGGCTGCCATCAGTCAGGATGTGGCCCAGAGGTTAATTGACAGCATGCCAGGGCAGATTGCAGAGGTCTTGGAAAAGAATGGTCAGCACTGCAAATATTGACTCATTGCTTCAACTTCATATGATTGTCAATAAAAGCCTTTGACACTTATGAAATGCTTGTAATTATACTTCAGTATTCCATAGTAACATCTGACAAAAATATCTAAAGACACTGAAGCAGCAGACTTTGTGAAAATTAATATTTGTGTCATTCTCAAAACTTGTGGCCACGACTGTATATGTATGAACACCTTTAAACAAAAGGTGACGTTCTGTACTGTCACCTAATATCCAACATTCTATCTCAAATCCAAAATGCTGGAGCATAGCACCAAATGTAAAACTGTAAGCTTCACTGTCCAAACACATATGGTGTGGACTATGTGTGTCTGGTAAACACATGTGGATCTGGTGAACAGTTATCACTTGTTGACCAACTACAGGAATACTGACCTCAGAGTCTCCAGTTTACAGTGGGGATTCCCCAGTCCAGCAGAGAGCAGCTTCACTCCTGAATCCTTCAGGTCATTGTTACTCAGGTCTAGCTCTCTCAGGTGTGAGGGGTTTGACCTCAGAGCTGAGACCAGAGAATCACAGCCTTCCTCTGTGACTCCACAGCCTGACAGCCTGCAAAGAGTCAAATCATATTAAAATCACACTGCTATGCTTTGGTGGTGAAAATAGTGGCAGTATCATTTTTCAACATATTCAGATATCAGTGTCCTGAAACCTTTCATATCTATTCGTAAATGAATGTATCATCATTAAAAATGACAAATTATCAAAGTTTTGCCTGCAGATAGAAACATGTATAATACAAATATTTGAGTAGACTGACCAGACCAGTTTAAAAGCAGTATCAGTCAAAAGACAGACAGTGAGGTATCAGATTTAGATTGTATTGAGTATATAGTCCACACATATCTATTTTGACAGTGAAGATAACATTTTAAATGTGGCTCTAAACTCCAACATTTTGGATTTCACATCAAATGTTTCATATGAGGTGATAGTATATAATGTCACCTTTTATTTGAGGATATTTTAATACATACAGTTGAAGTCAGAAGTTTACATATACCTTAGCCAAATGCATTTAAACTCAATTTTTACAATTCCTGACATTTAATCCTAGTAAAAGTCCCCTGTCTTAGGTCAGTTAGGATCACCACTTTCTTTTAAGAATGTGAAATGTCAGAATAATAGTAGAGAAAATGATTAATTTCAGCTTTTATTTCTTTCATCACATTCCCAGTGGGTCAGAAGTTTACATACACTCAATTAGTATTTGGTAGCATTGCCTTTAAATGGTTTAACTTGGGTTAAACGTTTCGGGTAGCCTTCCACAAGCTTCCCACAATAAGTTGGGTGAATTTTGGCCCATTCCTCCTGACAGAGCTGGTGTAACTGAGTCAGGTTTGTAGGCCTCTTGCTCGCACACGCTTTTTCAGTTCTGCCCACAAATTTTCTATAGGATTGAGGTCAAGGTTTTGTGATGGCCACTCCAATACCTTGACTTTGTTGTCCTTAATTCATTTTGCCACAACTTTGGAAGTATGCTTGGGGTCATTGTCCATTTGGAAGACCCATTTGTGACCAAGCTTTAACTTCCTGACTGATGTCTCGAGATGTTGCTTCAATATTTCCACAATTTTCCTCCCTCATGATGCCATCTATTTTGTGAAGTGCACCAGTCCCTCCTGCAGCAAAGCACCCCCACAACATGATGCTGCCACCGCCGTGCTTCACAGTTGGGATGGTATGATGGCTGTGTGGTCCCATGGTGTTTAGACTTGCATACTATTGATTGAACGTATTACCTTCAGGCGTTTGGAAATTGCTCCCAAGGATGAAGCAGACTTGTGGAGGTCTACAATTTTTTTTTCTGAGATTTTGGCTGATTCGTTTTCATTTTCCCATGATGTCAAGCAAAGAGGCACTGAGTTTGAAGGTAGGCCTTGAAATACATCCAAATTATGTCAATTAGTCTATCAGATGCTTCTAAAGCCATGACATAATTTTCTGGAATTTTCCAAGCTGTTTAAAGGCACAGTCAACTTAGTCTATGTAAACTTCTGACCCACTGGAATTGTGATACAGTGAATTATAAGTGAAATAATCTGTCTGTAATCAATTGTTTCAAAAATTACTTGTGTCATGCACAAAGTAGATGTCCTAACCAACTTTCCAAAACTATATAGTTTGTTAACAAGAAATTTGTGGAGAGGTTCAAAAACACGTTTTAATGACTCCAACCTAAGTGTATGTACACTTCCGACTTCAACTGTATGTGATTGACGATTAAAAATTAAATTCTGATGATGCCATGATTA
This sequence comes from Salmo salar, assembly GCF_965601325.2. NCBI lineage: Eukaryota > Metazoa > Chordata > Actinopteri > Salmoniformes > Salmonidae > Salmo > Salmo salar. Next base: position 479,322 of record NW_027675358.1, read on the forward strand.
AGAAAAATCATGAATAAATCATGAATCTGAATGAGTGAGAAAGTTAAGAGGCTAAAACAAAACATGCTAACCTCTCACCATTACCAATAACAGAGGCTACAACAAAACATGCTAACCTCTCACCATTACCAATAACAGAGGATACAACAAAACATGCTAACCTCTCACCATTACCAATAACAGAGACTACAACAAAACATGCTAACCTCTCACCATTACCAATAACAGAGGCTACAACAAAACATGCTAACCTCTCACCATTACCAATAGCAGAGGCTACAACAAAACATGCTAACCTCTCACCATTACCAATAGCAGAGGCTACAACAAAACATGCTAACCTCTCACCATTACCAATAACAGAGGCTACAACAAAACATGCTAACCTCTCACCATTAGCAATAACAGAGGATACAACAAAACATGCTAACCTCTCACCATTACCAATAACAGAGGCTACAACAAAACATACTAACCTCTCACCATTACCAATAAGAGAGGCTACAACAAAACATGCTAACCTCTCACATTACAAATAACAGAGGCTACAACAAAACATGCTAACCTCTCACCATTACCAATAACAGAGGCTACAACAAAACAGCTAACATCTCACCATTACCAATTACAGAGGCTACAACAAAACATGCTAACCTCTCACCACTACCAATAACAGAGGCTACAACAAAACATGCTAACCTCTCACCATTACCAATAACAGAGACTACAACAAAACATGCTAACCTCTCACCACTACCAATAACAGAGGCTACAACAAAACATGCTAACCTCTCACCATTACCAATAACAGAGGCTACAACAAAACATGCTAACCTCTCACCATTACCAATAACAGAGGCTACAACAAAACATGCTAACCTCTCACCATTACCAATAACAGAGGATACAACAAAACATGCTAACCTCTAACCATTACCAATAACAGAGGCTACAACAAAACATGCTAACCTCTCACCATTACCAATAACAGAGGATACAACAAAACATGCTAACCTCTCACCATTACCAATAACAGAGACTACAACAAAACATGCTAACCTCTCACCATTACCAATAACAGAGGCTACAACAAAACATGCTAACCTCTCACCATTACCAATAACAGAGGCTACAACAAAACATGCTAACCTCTCACCATTACCAATAACAGAGGCTACAACAAAACATGCTAACCTCTCACCATTACCAATAACAGAGGCTACAACAAAACATGCTAACCTCTCACCATTACCAATAACAGAGGCTACAACAAAACATGCTAACCTCTCACCATTACCAATAACAGAGGCTACAACAAAACATGCTAACCTCTCACCATTACCAATAACAGAGGATACAACAAAACATGCTAACCTCTCACCATTACCAATAACAGAGGCTACAACAAAACATGCTAACCTCTCACCATTACCAATAACAGAGGCTACAACAAAACATGCTAACCTCTCACCATTACCAATAACAGAGGGGGTTTGATCTTTGTTAGTAGAATCACAAGCCTCACTGCAGGTGTCAGGAATCCCGCTTCCTGAGTCTGTTTCTGCCTGAGCTGACTGTTTTTTGTTTGGTGTCTAAGGGTGCGTTCAGAAACCTATCTGGTTGCTAGGCAACGAAGTTAGGCGGGAGATCTAGTGATATTATTACCCTGTCTGGTTGCCAGGCGACGAAGTTAGGCGGGAGATCTAGTGATTACCCTACACCTGCATCTCATCAACCTTCTGCACACCTGGTCCTGATCATCACCTCTTCATAAGCCCTGAGCTGACATCTATTCCCTGCTGGATCGTTAGCAACGAACAGCCTCATGTTTCCTGAGCTAGTCTTGTTGTTTTGTTCTTGTTACTGGTTACTCACTCCCCGTTTACTCTGTCTACAGTCATCCTCCCGGAACATTCAACTCCCTTACCTGGCCGTCGGTGGTTTCAGTGACGTCATTGAATCCACCCATCTACTCTCATCAACTCACCTCCGCTGCCGCTTCGTCTCCTGGATCACTCAAATTACACATCAAGACTACCAATAAATACTCACCTTCATTTTACTCACCTTGTCCTGGTCTGCTTCTGGGTTCTGTCTTAGAGAAACATGACAGCAGGCATGGAATATGGGACAACATGCTAAACTTATGACTACTTTAATACACTATAAGTAATATGTCCGAATAATTACGACTTTTTCAAATGGGAGAACTACATGCATAAAGTACTTTCATATCTGATAATACTGACCTCAGAGTCTCCAGTTTACAGTGGGGATTCCCCAGTACAGCAGAGAGCAGCTTCACTCCTGAATCCTTTAGGTCATTGTTACTCAGGTCCAGCTCTCTCAGGTGTGAGGGGTTTGACCTCAGAGCTGAGACCAGAGAATCACAGCCTTCCTCTGTGACTCCACAGCCTGACAGCCTGCAAAGAGTCTAATCATATTAAAACCACACTGCTATTCTTTGGAGACAAAGAGATCATTACTTCAAACACATTGTTAATTTAGTGTAGAAGGACAATGGCAGATGCATTTGGTTAATTCTCCCAAACAACATATAGATTCTTCTTCTGTCTCCTAGAATTGTATGGTCATATTGTTATACTATACTAATGTGAAAATCAATGCATTTATTCAATGTTTTCAATATAATATTATACACATATTATAATGCATATTTTTCTTTAACCTGAATATTTCTTCCTGATGAATACTTCTTATATGTCATTTTATGTACTCACAGAACAGCTCTGGAGGCTTTGACCACTGGCAGCAGCCTCAGAAGACCTTCCTCTGATCTGGAGTATTTCTTCAGGTCAAACACATCCAGCTCCTTTTCTGAAGTCAGCAACACAAAGACCAGAGCTGACCACTGTGCAGGTGACAGGTTGGGTTTTGAGACACTTCCTGAGCTCAGGTAGCTTTGGATCTCCTCCACTAGAGAATGGTCATTCAGTTCATTCAGACAGTGGAACAGATTGATGCACCTCTCTGGAGAGGGATTCTCCCTGATCTTCTCCTTGATGTACTTGACTGTTTTTTCATGGGTCTTTGAGCTGCTTCTTGTCTTTGTCAGTAGATCTCGTAAGTGCTTCTGATTGGACTCCAGTGAGAGTCCCAGAAGGAAGCGGAGGAAAAGGTCCAGGTTTCCCATCTCACTGTGTAAGGCTTTATCCACAGCACTCTTGTAGAAAGAAACTTCAGACTTGTCTCTGAACAGCACAGAAAGGTTCCTGGACGTTGATTGCGGTTCGGCCATTAGATTCTCATTGTTGTTGATGAATGAGAGGAACACATATACAGCAGCCAGAAACTCCTGAATGCTCAGATGAACAAAGCAGTACACCTTGTCTTGGTACAGAACACATTCCTCTTTAAAGAGCTGTGTGCACAATCCTGAGTACACCGAGGCTTCATTGACATCAATGCCAGCCTCTTTCAGGTCTTCTTCATAGAAAATCAGATTGCCATTCACAAGCTGTTGAAAAGCCAGTTTTCCCAGTGACAGAATGCTCTCTTTATTCCAGTGGGGACCTGTCTCTTCTTCCCCAAGATACTTTTCATCCTTCTGTTTGGTATAAAACTCCACAAGGTGTGTGTACATCTCAGTCAGAGTCTTGGGCATCTCTTCTCTCTTATGTTTCAGCATGTGTTCGAGGACTGTTGCAGAAATCCAACAGAAGACTGGAATGTGGCACATGATGTGGAGGCTCCTTGATGTCTTTATGTGTGAGATGATTCTGCTGGCCAGGTCCTCATCACTGAATCTCTTTCTGAATTACTCCTCCTTCTGTGGGTCATTGAACCCTCGTACCTCTGTCACCTGGTCAACACACCCTGAAGGGATCTTATTGGCTGCTGCAGGTCGGGTAGTTATCCAGAGGAGAGCAGAGGGAAGCAGATTTCCCTTGATGAGATTTGTCAGCAGAACATCCACTGAGGTTGACTCTGTGACGTCCCAACAGATCTTGTTCTTCTGGAAGTCTAGGGGCAGTCGGCACTCATCCAGACCATCAAAGATGAACAGAACTTTGTACTTGTCGAAGTTTGAGATTCTTGATTGTTTGGTTTCCATTGAGAAGTGATAGAGAAGTTCAATCAAAGTGTGTTTTTCCCCTTTCATCAAATTCAGCTCCCGAAAAGGGAATGAAAACACAAATTGAACATCCTGATTTGCTTTTCCTTCAGCCCAGTCCAGAATGAACTTCTGCACAGAGACTGTTTTTCCAATGCCAGCGACTCCCTTTGTCAGCACAGTTCTGATACGTTTGTCTTGTCCAGTTAAGGGTTTGAAGATGTCGTTACATTTGATTGCAGTCTCTGGTCTTGCTTGTTTCCTGGTTGTTGTCTCAATCTGTCTCAGCTCATGTTCATTATTGACCTCTCCTGTTCCTCCCTCTGTGATGTAGAGCTCTGTGTAGATCTTATTGAGAAGTGTTGGGTTTCCTTGTTTAGCGATCCCCTCAAATACACATTGAAACTTCTTCTTTAGATTAGATTTGAGTTCACGTTGGCAAATCACAGCAAGCTCATCTGAATGAAGAAATAACACAGAGGATATTAATATTACGTCTGTTTTAATGTCTACAGTATTGAAGGACTGTTAAAGTTTTAAAATAATAATTTATTCTCTTAAGTGACTGTATAAATGTATCAATGTTTTCTTAATGCATTACAGACTGGTGTGACTGATTATATTATTATTGGTGTTATTGATGGTATTATTAATGTTGTCTCTCTCTGTCTCTCTCTCTAAATTAATCAACACAACACATCCCTTCTGCTACTTGATGAGGTCACAAGGTGTTGTGTTAAGGTTGCTACAATATCATTGAGTTACACAGCTACTTTAGCTGTACTTTAGCCACAGCTTTTAAATGTTATAAAACAGCATTCAACATGAGGCAGACATATCTTACATTTCTCCAGTGTGTCAGCAAGCTCCTTCCGGTTCATTTTCCTCAGGACGTGCAGTGTGATCTTCAGAGCCCCCTCTCTGGCACTGCTCTCCTGCTTCTCATCTTCAGCATCCACCACTTCCTCCTCCTGCTTCTGACTCTCAAAGCCTTCTGGGAGTTCAGGACCAAGAATCCTCTTGAACATCTTCAGCTCGTTCTTCACAAATGTTATAATTTTCTCTTCAAGCAACTGAAATAAATCAAGTAAATAAGTTAAGCAAGAGAAGAAATGCTTTCTCATTAACACATGAATTAATAATTGAAAGAAACATTACTTGAGGAAAACAAAAACAAATGTACATAACAGGATCACATACACTGAATATAGAGTCCAGGTCTGTTTGATGACTCTGGGAAGACTGACCACTGAGAATCTCTGACTCTGATCTCTCCTGTTGGTTTCTGTGGACAAAACATGAGATTACAGTACACACACACACACACACACACACACACACACACACACACTGTTTTAGGACTATGAAAATGGACTAAAGTAGGAGAAATGACTAGAGACAGTGTTGTTTAACACACTGACCATGACCCATGAGTTCTTCTTACCTTTGTTCAGTAGAAAAGTCTCCCTCTCTAAAGTGTATAGGATGATTCATAGACTTGTCACTCTTCATGGACACACAGCTGGGAACAGGGGAGGCTGGTCTCTCCTGCTTGATTGGTCTTCAACACAACAGAGACAAACATTACATCTCTCATCTACTCTGATCTCAGATGGGGAACATAAGAAGAGTTCCAAAACGCAACATATCACTTTACAGAAATGAGCTTTTATTGTTTAAAGAAATTATGTATAAATTATTACATCTCTCACAGACAAGGATTTGTTTCAAATCTATCACTTGATGGTTTCATTTCAGAGAGACAAAAATCTTTTTTTTTATGCAAAATGCTATATATCTCCCTCACTCTCAAATGTGACCGACCGGCTCAATTTGGTCATTAACTAAATAACTACATATATAGTGATTTTGGTTTATGTCAGTTTAATTGTTTGTTATGTATAAGTTGTTATTTTATGATTGTAAGTGATAAAATTAACTAGTAATTCTCAGTAATTACTACTTTAGTAAGGAATAACACATTTTTTCAGCACTACTGCAGTTGCTAAATAATTCCAATAGATGGGAACATAAGACCACAATGACATTTCAGAATATTAGTTTAGTTTTCTCCCTGGATACACCACCACTCCCCGCGCTTCCTGCAGAACCCCTGCAGTACCTCCGCAGACCCCGGATTGAGAACCCCTGATTTAGCAGATGCTCTTATCCAGAGAGATTTACAGTAACTGCATTCACCTTAAGATAGCTATTTATTTAGGAAATAAACTTAGTTAATTATTCATAAAATTGTCATCTTACCTCTTAGCTTTGGTGTTATGTCCGCCAGAGAGATGCATTTTGGAGGCAGGGCCCCCCTTCTCTCTCTCGCCAGAGAGACTCATTTTAGAGGCAGGGCCCCCCTCCTCTCTCTCCCCAGAGAGACTCATTTTAGAGGCAGGGCCCCCCTCCTTCCTCTCGCCAGAGAGACTCATTTTAGAGGCAGGGCCCCCCTCCTCTCTCTCCCCAGAGAGACTCATTTTAGAGAACTGACCCCTAAACAGAGATCCAACATGTTGGTTGTGGTTAACACAGTGACGTCCTAAACAGAGATCCAGCATGTTGGTTGTGGTTAACACAGTGACAACTAAACAGAGATCCAGCATGTTGGTTGTGGTTAACACAGTAACAACTAAACAGAGATCCAGCATGTTGGTTGTGGTTAACACAGTGACAACTAAACAGAGATCCAGCATGTTGGTTGTGGTTAACACAGTGACAACTAAACAGAGATCCAGCATGTTGGTTGTGGTTAACACAGTGACTAATTCTTGAATGTCAATTGTTCTCATTCATTCATTATCTCTTTGAGAAATATATTTTTAACAACTTTCTCTTTTACTTCACTACATTCATGAAGAAAATGATGTACTTTTTACTCCATACATTTTCCCTGACACCCAAAAGTACTCGTTACATGTTGAATGCTTAGCAGGACAGAAAACGGTCCAATTTGAACACTTATCAAGAGAACATCCCTACTGCCTCTGATCTGGAGGACTCACTAAACAGAGAACATCCCTGGTCATCCCTACTGCCTCTGATCTGGAGGACTCACTAAACAGAGAACATCCCTGGTCATCCCTACTGCCTCTGATCTGGAGGACTCACTAAACAGAGAACATCCCTGGTCATTACTGCCTCTGACCTGGAGGACTCACTAAACACAAATGCTTCATTTTTAAATGATGTCTGAGTGTTGGAGTGTGACCCTGGCTATCCGTAAATTAAAATAACAAGAAAATTGTGCCGTCTGGTTTGCTTAATAAAATGATTTTTAAATTATCACTCCTTTACTTTTACTATTGATGCTTAAGTATATTTTAGCAATTACATTTACTTTTGATACTTAATTATATTTGAAACCAAATACTTTGACTTTTACTGAAGAAGTATTTTACTGGGTGACTTTCACTTTTACTTGAGTCATTTTCTATAAAGGTATCTTTACTTTTACTCCAGTATGAGAATTGAGTACTTTTTCCACCACTGTTCTAACGTTCTAGAGACATATGAGCCACAGTTTCAACAGACATTTTGTAACTGCGTGGGCTACAAAGTTACTTTCAATTTCATATAAGGAAATAAAGCAACGGCCACTGGGTGAATTCGTTTTGCATTGCCCGGCTCCCCGGGTGCGCAGAGTTTACGCATTTTAGACCATTCCATTGTTCCTTAAAATAAAACTCCACTCACCTGTAGCACCGGGCCATGCAAAACGAACTTCCCACTGTCGCAGGGCACTGAGACACAGAGTTCTAAACCCAGACGCGTTTCTTCAAGACATCTCTCTTACGTTATTTTAGCTAAACATATAATTTACTCGTAACCACGTTTAGCTGTGTTTTTTCCTCCAAAACGTGAGTTACTGTAGGACTTTAATAATTGTTAACAGGCCTACAAACCCAAAAGGTTTTAATTTGAGAATGTTAATTTGTATGTCTCAAATATTAAACTGTCTTAAATATTTAATGATTAGTTGAATCAGGTGTGTAAGTGCTGGTAAGAACAAAATGATTGAGAAACCCTGAGATAAACATAAAACCATATAATGTAAAAGCTCCTCCACCATCTTTACCAGACGTTTTACTGATAACATGTAGACCTACTGATTAGTTTCCACTTTGAAAACTGCTGTCTGTCAGCAACTCAGCTCAAGTAGCAGTTCTACTAACTAGTAATATCTCATTCCTAGTATTCATTCTCTTACTCTGTCCATTAGAATAAATTAATGTTCAGAAATACTTACTTTATTTTTCAATAATCTCCATATAGTGTCTTCTGCTCTGTCGTCTCAAAATGGATCCTGAACAAAAGAACAACTTTACTTTCGGTTTCAATCAGCCGTCTCCCCACCCTGAAAATAAAGTGTTTTATTGGTATCATCCACTAGATGGCAGTAAACACCTGCTGAACCTAGACTTTACAACAATGTGTTCTGTTTTATACAGGCAGTGTCCCAGAGGAGGAGTGCTGATCTAGGATCAGGTCCCCCTCTCCATGTAATCTGATTCATTATGATCTAAGATCAGGCCCTCCTCTCCATGTAGTCTGATTCATTATGATCTAGGATCAGGTCCCCCTCTCCATGTAATCTGATTCATTATGATCTAAGATCAGGCCCTCCTCTCCATGTAATCTGATTCATTATGATCTAGGATCAGGTCCCCCCTCTCCATGTAATCTGATTCATTATGGTCTAGGATCAGGTCCCTCCTCTCCATGTAATCTGATTCATTATGATCTAGGATCAGGTCCCCCCTCTCCATGTAATCTGATTCATTATGATCTAGGACCAGGTCCCCCTCTCCATGTAATCTGATTCATTATGATCTAGGATCAGGTCCCCCTCTCCATGTAATCTGATTCATTATGATCTAGGATCAGGTCCCCCCTCTCCATGTAATCTGATTCATTATGATCTAGGATCGGGTCCCCCCTCTCCATGTAATCTGATTCATTATGATCTAGGATCAGGTCCCCCCTCTCCATGTAATCTGATTCATTATGATCTAGGATCAGGTCCCTCCTCTCCATGTAATCTGATTCATTATGATCTAGGACCAGGTCCCCCTCTCCATGTAATCTGATTCATTATGATCTAGGATCAGGTCCTTCCTCTTCTTGAGAGAACTAATCCAAAATGAGTCGAACTAACCCAAAATTAGTCGAAAGGCTAAGGGATTCTCTTCCTGAGAAGAAGCTGACAGCCTTCAAACAGAGCAAAAAAAGTGGTCCCAGAAAATATGTCAAAATGAATAAAAAAAATGATACAGCTGTCTTTAATAAGATCAAACTGAACTAACTGCTATCTTGAAATGTTGAAAATTGTTTTTAAATCGCTCAGTCTTATCACTCAATATGAGTCAAAATCTGTCACTTCCAGGAGTGCTCATTTGTCAAAAATGAAAAAATGAAAAAAATAACAACTCACAGCTGTGTTAATAGACCCAACTCAAACATCTGCTATCTTGAAATGTCCAAAAAAGGTATTTAAATGGGCCTACCAGTACGGCTGGGCGATATATCGATATAAAAAATATATCGATATATTTTAAATGTGATATGAAATTAGACCATTTCGCATATATCGATATAGTTGAAATTTGCGCTTTGATCCTTGCTCCAAGCAAGCTGCAGACCCGGAGCTCTCTGCGCTGCTCCCCGCGCCTCCTCTTTCATGCACAGAGGGCGGAGGGGCAGGAACAGACACTTCAACAAACATGGAGGAAGCAACAGCGTCTGCGGAGCGTTTTGACGAGGAATTGGTTAGTAAAAGAAAAAGCATTGGCTCAGTAATTTGGAGATGGTTCAGATTCAAAGTATCAGATGAGCAACAAAATCACGTTATATGTAGGCAGTGCCATAAAAAAAGTTACAGCCAGGGGTGGAAGCACTACAAATCTTTTTCAACACCTAAAACAGTGGCACAAACTGCAATACGAAGAGTGTGTGAAACTGCGCGCTGCAGAAGCCCCAGCCGCAAGCCGTCGACAACCCGAAAAAGCTCCAGCCCCGAAACAAAGCTCACTGCAAACTTCATTTTCCCGCAGTGTGCCTTTATGAAAAGAAAATTGGCAAGTGGTGTACTATAACTACAGCGGTGTCCTATCACATTGCTAAAGATATGGTCCCTGTTGCAACTGTGGAACAAGTCGGATTCAAAAAAGCTACTGAAAACTATGGACCCGAGATATGAGCTTCCCAACTACTTTACACGAGAAGCACTGCCACAAATGTCCACTGAAGTCAGGCAGAGCCTTGCTGACCGGCTCGCTAACGGGACCCATTTTGGCGTTGACCAGCGATATGTGGGTCGAGCAGGACAATGTGAGCCTTACATGAAGCGTGACATGTTCACTTCATTCAACGACTGGGGGAGATGAAAACAGCGTCGTGTCTCCAAAACAAGTTATTTCCCCCCAGGATCATACCGGTGAGCATATAGCTGAGGCCTCGCAGGACGCAAGCTGGGAAACTCCAAGAAAAGCATCCGGTTGCTATAACAACCGTCAACGGGAGCGACGTGGTCAGAGCGGTGGAGCTGAACGATGAGGATGCAGTGCTTCGGTCAGACTACACTTGGCTATTGGGGAGTGCAGTGTTTTAAGGAGTATTCACATATTTTACTTTAACCTGTTGGGGCTACAGGTTAGCAATGAACCCCGAGACGGGATTACTAACAAGGCTGGAAATTCAAAACATCAAAAATCTAATAATTTCAATTTCTCAAACAATCAACTATTTTACACAATTTAAAAGATAAACATCTCCTTAATCTAACCACATTGTTCGATTTTCAAAGAGGCTTTACGGCAAAAGCATAAAGTTAGATTATGTTAGGACAGTACATAGCCACAAAAGTACAAACATCCATTTTCAATTCAAGGTCAGGCGTCACCAAAAGCAGAAACCAGCTAGAATTATGCACTAACCTTTGACAATCTTCCTCAGATGACACTCCTAAGACATTATGTTATACAATACATGCATTTTTTGTTCCATCAAGTTCATATTTATATCCAAAAACAGCATTTTACATAGGCGGGGAAATTCAGATTTTTTTTTCTCTCAAATGCTTCCGGTGAACAACGTTACAAATTACAAAATTACTATTCGAAAACATTGGTAAATTATAATATTGTCATTCAAATAATTATATTTTAACATTTCGTAAATGCTACTGCATTGCCATATTTCAAAATAACTTTACTGGGAAATCACAATTTGCAATAAACCGGGTGCTGTGCTAAGAACAATAGGCTAGGCTATACAGGTTAGCACCATCTTGTAACCATGTAATATCAAAATTACTATTGTCAATATTCCCTTACCTTTGATTATCTTCATCCATTAGCACTTCCAGGAATCCCAGGTCCACTACAAATGTGGTTTCTTTTGACAAAGTTCATAATTGATGTCCAAATAACTCCAAGTTGTTCCATGTTGTTAGCGCTTCGGTGGCTACTCAAAAGTAGCGCGGGCGGGATGTCACGGCGAAAAGTAAAAAAAGTAAAAAAAATAATCTATTTACGTTCGTTCAAACATGTCAAACGTTGTTTAGCATCAATCTTTAGAGCCATTTTTAACGTGAAACATCAGTAATGTTTCAACACGACCGCTCCTGTGTCTAGAAAAACATCTTTGAAAATTGTCTCGAGTCACATGCTTGAGCAGGTGCAGGCAATAATGGAAGTGACGACATCCCAGGGAGGTCAACTTCCCTTCCTTGTCATCCGGTCTCTGTTGATCATAGACGCTTCAAACAACTTTATAAAGATCGCTGACATCTAGTGGAAGCCGTAGGAGTTGCGAAATGAATCCTTTCTCACTGTGGTATCTATTAAACAATGATTAAAAAAAATAGTACAGCCACAAAATTCTTTTTTTCTCTCAGGTTCTCTCAGGTTTTTGCCTGCCATATGAGTTTTGTTATACTTACAGACACCATTCAAACAGTTTTAGAAAATTCAGAGTGTTTTCTATCCAAATCTGGTAATAATATGCATATCCTAGCTTCTGAGTTGGTGTAGGTGGCAGTTAAAAATGGGCACATATTTTTTTCAAAATTCTCAATACTGCCCCCGTAGCCCATTAAGAAAAATACAAAAAAATGAAAATAAATAAAAGTAACAAATAATTAAAGAGCAGCAGTAAAATACCAATAGCAGGGCTTTATACAGGGAGTACCGGTACAGAGTCAGTGTGCGGGAGCACTGGTGTCGAGGTAATTGAGGTAATATGTACATGTAGGTAGAGTTATTAAAGTTACTATGCATAGATAATAAACAGAGTAGCAGCAGGGTAAAAGAGTCTGGGTAGCCATTTGATTAGATGTTCAGGAGTCTTATGGCTTGGGGGTAGAAACTGTTTATAAGCCTCTTGGACCTAGACTTAGGCACTCTGTTACTGCTTGCCATGCGATAACAGAGAGAACAGTCTATGACTAGGGTGGCTGGAGTCTTTGACAATGTTTAGGGCCTTCCTCTGACACCGCCTGGTATAGAGGTCCTGGATGGCAGGAAGTTTGGCCCAGTGATGTACTGGGCTGTATGCACTACCCTTTGTAGTGCCTTGCTGTCGGAGGCCGAGCAGTTGCCATACCAGGCAGTGGTGCAACCAGTTAGGATGCTCTCGGTGGTGCAGCGTTAGAACCTTTTGAGGATCTGAGGACCCATGCCAAATGTTTTCAGTCTGTTGTGCCCTCTTTTCAGATTTTGTTGTGCCCTCTTCACAACCGTCTTGGTGTGTTTGGACCATGTTAGTTTGTTGGTGATGTGGACACCAAAGAACTTGAAACTCTCAACCTGCTCCACTACAGCCCCATCGATGAGAACAGGGGCATGCTCGGTCCTCCTTTTCCTGTAGTCCGCGATCATCTCCTTTGTCTTGATCACGTTGAGGGAGAGGTTGTTGTCCTTGCACCACATGGCCAGGTCTCTGACCTCCTCCCTATAGGCTGTCTCGTCATTGTCGGTGATCAGGCCTACCCCTGTTGTGTCATCGGCAAACTTAATGATGGTGTTGGAGTCATGCCTGGCCATGCAGTCATGAGTGAACAGGGAGTACAGGATGGTACTGAGCACGCACCCCTGAGGGGCCCCCGTGTTGAGGATCAGCGTGGCGGATGTGTTGTTACCTACCCTTACCACCTGGGGGGCGGCCCGTCTGGAAGTCCAGAATCCAGTTACAGAGGGAGGTGTTTAGTCCCAGGGTCCTTAGCTTATTGATGAGCGTTGAGGGTACTATGGTGTTGAACACTGATCTGTAGTCAAGGAATAGCATTCTCACATAGGTGTTCCTTTTGTCCAGGTGGGAAAGGGCAGTGTGGAGTGCAATAGAGATTGCATCATCTGTGGATTTGTTTGGGCGATATGCAAATTGGAGTGGGTCTTGGGTTTCTGGGATAATGGTGTTGATGTGAGCCATTACCAGCCGTCCACTAACTGTTGCTACGGGTCGGTAGTCATTTAGGCAGGTTACCTTAGTGTTCTTGGGCACAGGGTGGTCTGCTTAACCTCTATGGGCTAACCTACTCAACAGCCAGTTGAATCCTGTGGCGCAATTTTCAAATACCTTAGATATGCTATTACTTCAATTTTTAAAAAATATGACTATTTTACACCATTTTAAAGATAAGACTCTTGTTAATCTAACCACACTGTCCGATTTCAAAAAGGCTTTACAACGAAAGCAAAACATTAGATTATGTCAGCAGAGTACCCAGCCAGAAATAATCATACACCCATTTTTCAAGCTAGCATATAATGTCACATAAACCCAAACCACAGCTAAATGTAGCACTAACCTTTGATGATCTTCATCAGATGACAACCCTAGGACATTATGTTATACAATACATGCATGTTTTGTTCAATCATGTTCATATTTATATCAAAAACCAGCTTTTTACATTAGCATGTGACTAGCATGTGACTAGCATTCCCACCGAACACTGCCGGTGAATTTACTAAATTACTCACGATAAACGTTCACAAAAAGCATAACAATTATTTTAAGAATTATAGATACAGAACTCCTCTATGCACTCAATATGTCCGATTTTAAAATAGCTTTTCGGTGAAAGCACATTTTGCAAAATTCTCAGTAGATAGCCCGGCATCACAGGGCTAGCTATTTAGACACCCAGCAAGTTTAGCACTCATCAAAGTCAGATTTACTATAAGAAAAATGTTATTACCTTTGTTGTCTTTGTCAGAATGCACTCCCAGGACTTCTACTTCAATAACAAATGTTGGTTTGGTCCAAAATAATCCATCGTTATATCCAAACAGCGGCGTTTTGTTTGTGCGTTCTAGACACTATCCTAAAGGGTAAATAAGGGTGGCGAGCATGGCGCAATTCGTGACAAAAAAATTCTAAATATTCCATTACCGTACTTCGAAGCATGTCAACCGCTGTTTAAAATCAATTTTTATGCCATTTTTCTCATAAAAAAGCGATAATATTCAGACCGGGAATCTGCTTTTAGGTAAACAGACAAAGGAAAAGAAAGCATTCGGTCGAAGCGGGCACGCGCCTAAGCCCATAGTACTCTGTGTGGCCACTTGCCAAAAGCGATAAAGTGTTTCAGCCAGAGCCTGCATCGATATCGTTCAGCTTTTTCCCGGGCTCTGAGACCCTATGGAAGACGTAGGAAGTGTCACGTTATTGCACAGATCCTGAGTCTTCAATAAAAAGAGCCAAGATGAAACACTACTTCTCAGACAGGCCACTTCCTGCTTGAAATCTTCTCAGGTTTTGGCCTGCCATATGAGTTCTGTTATACTCACAGACACCATTCAAACAGTTTTAGAAACTTTAGGGTGTTTTCTATCCAAAGCCAATAATTATATGCATATTCTAGTTACTGGGCAGGAGTAGTAACCAGATTAAATCGGGTACGTTTTTTATCCAGCCGTGTCAATACTGCCCCCTAGCCCTAACAGGTTAAAACATGTTGGGATTACAGACAGACAGGGAGAGGTTGAAAATGTAAGTGAAGACACTTGCCAGTTGGTCAGCACATGCTCAGAGTACACGTCCTGGTAATCCGTCTGGCCCTGCGGCCTTGTGAATGTTGACCTGTCTAAAGGTCTTACTCACATCGGCTACGGAGAGCGTGATCACACAGTCGTCCAGAACAAAGCCATATTACTACATGGCAATCTCACCTGTTTAGTGTGTGTGTGTGTGTGTGTGTGTGTGTGTGTGTGTGTGTGTGTGTGTGTGTGTGTGTGTGTGTGTGTGTGTAATCTTACCTGAATCAACAACTCCATCTCTTGAACTGGGCTTGAAGGCTCTTACATTGGAATATAATTGGCCATCAATCTCTGTGTTCTTCATTGCATCAAGCTCATCGTCTTCAAATCCATCTGAGTTTTCATAGACTCCCTCTGACATCTTAACACACTTGTGGTGAAATACAGTAACTTCTAACCTCAACTCTAATATACGTCTATAGCTGTGTCTTCTCCCCGCAAAGTCCTGCGTCTGTGTGACTTTAGGTAGTGAAACTCTTTATCAGTCAACCACAGTGAAGGGGAAATTGTGAAATTAGCACAACCCTGGCCACTACGTGACTCCCACCAGCCTTAGTGTGATAATATAATACATGATATGACTCCCACCAGCCTTAGTGTGATAATATAATACATGATATGACTCCCACCAGCCTTAGTGTGATAATATACTACATGATATGACTCCCACCAGCATTAGTGTGATAATATAATACATGATATGACTCCCACCAGCCTTAGTGTGATTATATAATACATGATATGACTCCCACCAGCCTTAGTGTGATAATATAATACATGATATGACTCCCACCACCCTTAGTTTGATTATACATTGCTCAAAAAAATAAAGGGAACACTAAAATAACACATCCTAGATCTTAATGAATGAAATAATCTTATGAAATACTTTTTTCTTTACATAGTTGAATGTGCTGACAACAAAATCACACAATAATAATTTATTGAAATCCAATTTATCAACCCATGGAGGTCTGGATTTTGAGTCACACTCAAAATTAAAGTGGAAAAACACACTACAGGCTGATCCAACTTTGATGTAATGTCCTTAAAACAAGTCAAAATGAGGCTCAGTAGTGTGTGTGGCCTCCACGTGCCTGTATGACCTCCCTACAACGCCTGGACATGCTCCTGATGAGGTGGCGGATGGTCTCCTGAGGGATCTCCTCCCAGACCTGGACTAAAGCATCCGCCAACTCCTGGACAGTCTGTGGTGCAACGTGGCGTTGGTGGATGGAGTGAGACATGATGTCCCAGAGGTGCTCAATTGGATTCAGGTCTGGGGAACGGGCGGGCCAGTCCCATAGCATCAATGCCTTCCTCTTGCAGGAACTGCTGACACACTCCAGCCACATGAGGTCTAGCATTGTCTTGCATTAGGAGGAACCCAGGGCCAACCGCACCAGCATATGGTCTCACAAGGGGTCTGAGGATCTCATTTCGGTACCTAACGCAGTCAGGCTACCTCTGGCGAGTACATGGAGAGCTGTGCGGCCCCCCAAAGAAATGCCACCCCACACCATGACTGACCCACCGCCAAACCGGTCATGCTGGAGGATGTTGCAGGCAGCAGAACGTTCTCCACGGCGTCTCCAGACTCTGTCACGTCTGTCACATGTGCTCAGTGTTAACCTGTTGGGGGTAGGGGGCAGTATTTACACGGCCGGATAAAAAACGTACCCGATTTAACCTCTTACATCTAGACGTTCCGCTAGCGGAACACCTGCTCCAATATCCAATGATAGGCGTGGCGCGAATTACAAATTTCTCAAAAATACAAAAACTTCAATTTTTCAAACATATGACTATTTTACAGCATTTTAAAGACAAGACTCTCCTTTATCTAACCACACTGTCCGATTTCAAAAAGGCTTTACAGCGAAAGCAAAACATTAGATTATGTCAGCAGAGTACCCAGCTGGTGAGTGCTAAACTTGCTGGGTGTCTAAATAGCTAGCCCTGTGATGCCGGGCTATGTACTTAGAATATTGCAAAATGTGCTTTCACCAAAAAGCTATTTTAAAATCGGACATATCGAGTGCATAGAGGAGTTCTGTATCTATAATTCTTAAAATAATTGTTATGCTTTTTGTGAACGTTTATCGTGAGTAATTTAGTAAATGTTTAGTAAATTCAGCCGGAACTATGCTGAGTTCTGAACGTCACATGCTAATGTTAAAAGCTGGTTTTTGATATAAATATGAACTTGATTGAACAAAACATGCATGTATTGTATAACATAATGTCCTAGGGTTGTCATCTGATGAAGATCATCAAAGGTTAGTGCTGCATTTAGCTGTCTTCTGTGTTTTTGTGACATCATATGCTAGCTTGAAAAATGGGTGTCTGATTATTTCTGGCTGGGTACTCTGCTGACATAATCTAATGTTTTGCTTTCGTTGTAAAGCCTTTTTGAAATCGGACAGTGTGATTGCAGATTGACCTGTTAGCGGCTAGGGGGCAGCATTTGCACGTCTGGATAAAAAAATATACCCGATTTAATGCTGGTTACTAATCCTACCCAGTAAACTAGAATATGCATATACTTATTATATATGGATAGAAAACACTCTAAAGTTTCTAAAACTGTTTGAATGGTGTCTGTGAGTATAACAGAACTCATTTGGCAGGCAAAACCCTGTGACATTTTCTGACAGGAAGTGGATACCTGATGTGTTGTATTACCTTTAAACCTATCCCATTGAAAAACACAGGGGCTGAGGAATATTTTGGCACTTCCTATTGCTTCCACTAGATGTCACCAGCCTTTACAAAGTGTTTTGAGTCTTCTGGAGGGAGATCTGACCGAACAAGAGCCATGGAACGATGATGTCCCATTAGACACCTGGCGCGCGAGTTCATGTTGGGTACCCTCGTTCCAATACGTTATAAAAGAGTATGCATTCGTCCACCTTGAATATTATTCATGTTCTGGTTAAAAAAGGCCCTAATGATTTATGCTATACAACGTTTGACATGTTTGAACGAACTTAAATATATTTTTTCCCTCGTTCATGACGAGAAGTCCGGCTGGCTTAGATCATGTGCTAACAAGACGGAGATTTTTGGACATAAATGATGAGCTTTTTTGAACAAAACTACATTCGTTATGGACCTGTGATACCTGGAAGTGACATCTGATGAAGAGAATCAAAGGTAATGGATTATTTACATAGTATTTTCGATTTTAGATCTCCCAACATGACGTCTAGTCTGTATCGCAACGCGTATTTTTCTGGGCGCAGTGCTCAGATTATTGCAAAGTGTGATTTTCCAGTAAGGTTATTTTTAAATCTGGCAAGTTGATTGCGTTCAAGAGATATAAATCTATAATTCTTTAAATCGTGGTGGTATCTTCGTCTGGTTGTTAGACTGGATCCGTCGTCCGTCCTTTCCTAGCCCACGTAAGCAGCGGCCGCTGCTAACTCAACGGCTAGGAAGTAGCACTTCTGTAGTGAATAAGCTCAAAGTTCATACCATTCGCCACCAAAGCTCACGCCGAGGTTGGCTTAGTTCTGTTCTTGACATGTGTGTCCTTCTAACGTAGAGGCTGCAGACCTCCCGTACTGGAACAACCTGGTTATCTTTTCGTCAAAGGATTATATAGTGGGGAGGGGAGGGAGGTGTTTCATCCTTTATAACCCCTGTCTCTTCACAGGGTTGGGTTACTTGATCGAGCAGGGCACTTTCCTTATGAAAACCCAAATCTCTCATTCGGAAGCTAAAATTACATTTCATCTCCTAACAAACATTTTCAATATCAAACATTTCAATTGCATAACAATTCCATGTGACTCTGATAACTAGAGGGTGTATACTTTCTCAGATACAGTTTATGTCGTCCTGTCATCAGTCATAATGTCTCAGATGACAACCGAACTGACATACATACTCATTACGTTCCCAAGCATATTTCCAACTGGTTTTATTAACAAAATATGTTGTACCTTTCTCCATTTGTTTGATGTTCCCAGACTCTCTATATTTAACCTCTATGGGCTAGGCGGACAAATTCGTCCCACCTACGTAACAGCCACTTTAAGCCTGTGGCGCGATTTTCAAAACCTTAAAAATCCTATTACTTAAATTTCTCAAACATATGACTATTTTACAGCTATTTAAAGACAAGACTCTCGTTAATCTAACCACACTGTCCGATTTCAAAAAGGCTTTACAACGAAAGCAAAACATTAGATTATGTCAGCAGAGTACCAAGCCAGAAATAATCAGACACCCATTTTTCAAGCTAGCATATAATGTAACAAAAACCCAGAAGACAGCTAAATGCAGCACTCACCTTTGATGATCTTCATCAGATGACAACCCTAGGACATTATGTTATACAATACATGCATGTTTTGTTCAATCAAGTTCATATTTATATCAAAAACCAGCTTTTTACATTAGCATGTGACGTTCAGAACTAGCATACCCCCCGCAAACTTCCGGGGAATTCGCTAACATTTTACTAAATTACTCACGATAAACGTTCACAAAAAGCATAACAATTATTTTAAGAATTATAGATACAGACCTCCTCTATGCACTCGATATGTCCGATTTTAAAATAGCTTTTTGGTGAAAGCACATTTTGCAATATTCTAAGTACATAGCCCAGGCATCACGGGCTAGCTATTTAGACATCCGGCAAGTTTAGCACTAACCATAATCATATTTACTATTATAAAAGTTTGATTACCTTTTGTTGTCTTCGTCAGAATGCACTCCCAGGACTGCTACTTCAATAACAAATGTTGGTTTGGTCCAAAATAATCCATCGTTATATCCGAATAGCGGCGTTTTGTTCGTGCGTTCCAGACACTATCCGAAATGGTAAAGAAGGGTCGTGCGCATAGCGCAATTCGTGACAAAAAAATTCTAAATATTCCATTACCGTACTTCGAAGCATGTCAACCGCTGTTTAAAATCAATTTTTACGCCATTTTTCTCGTAGAAAAGCGATAATATTCCGACAGGGAATCTCCTTTTCGGCAAACAGAGGAAAAAATCACAAAGGCGGGGGCGGTCGGGTCACGCGCATAAGCCCAGAGTCCCTTGATCGGCCACTTGAGAAAGGCGATCAAGTGTTTCAGCCTGGGGATGGGATGACGACATTCTGTTTTTTCCCGGGCTCTGAGCGCCTATGGACGACGTAGGAAGTGTCACGTTAGAGCAGAGATCCTTAGTAAAAGATAGAGATGGAAAAGAAGTTCAAGAAATGGTCAGACAGGCCACTTCCTGTAAAGGAATCTCTCAGGTTTTGACCTGCCATTTGAGTTCTGTTATACTCACAGACACCATTCAAACAGTTTTAGAAACTTTAGGGTGTTTTCTATCCATATGTAATAAGTATATGCATATTCTAGTTACTGCGTAGGAGTGGTAACCAGATTAAATCGGGTACGTTTTTTATCCAGTGTCAATACTGCCCCCTATCCTAAACAGGTTAACAGGACAGCAGTCCTTCAGTAGGGTCAGTAAGAGAGAGGGGAAGGGGGAAATGTATTTATGGGGGGGGGTCATAAACCTTACCCACAGGCCAACGTCATGACAATACCCAATAAATGACTGGGAGTTTATATATGGAGTGTGGGACTCTCTTTATTTTGATAGTTTATAACTCTTATGTATGTGCCATCTTTTTGTGTTTTTCAGGCAGCCTGGGAAAGAACTGAAAAAACTCACTAAAGAGTCAAGACAGAGACACCAGAAAGACCCAAGAAGACTTGGACGCAGCATCAGAGGACAGAGAGATGTTCAGAACTCACTCAGTCTGGTCAGTTGGTGAGGGTAGACTTGGAGGCTGCTTACCTGACATGGAGGAAGTCCTATACCCACCTCCTCTCCCCTACCTTCCCTATACCTCCCTCCTCTCCCCTACCTTCCCTATACCCCCTCCTCTCCCCTACCTTCCCTATACCCCCCTCCTCTCCCCTACCTTTCCTATACCCCCTCCTCTCCCCTACCTTCCCTATACCCCCTTCTCTCCCCTACCTTCCCTATGCCCCCCCTCTCCCTACCTTCCCTATGCCCCCCTCCTCTCCCCTACCTTCCCTATACCCCCTCCTCTCCCCTACCTTCCCTATACCCCCTCCTCTCCCCTACCTTCCCTATACCCCCCCCCCCCCCATTATGTTGGACCATGTTTATTTGTTTGAATCTTGTCTTTGTTTGTGATTAGGTTAGAAGAGAATGACTCCTCAACCCAAGAGGCCCTGGAGCAGCTGTGATCAGGTTAGAAGAGAATGACTCCTCAACCCAAGAGGCCTTGGAGCAGCTGTGATCAGGTTAGAAGAGAATGACTCCTCAACCCAAGAGGCCCTGGAGCAGCTGTGATCAGGTTAGAAGAGAATGACTCCTCAACCCAAGAGGCCCTGGAGCAGCTGTGATCAGGTTAGAAGAGAATGACTCCTCCACCCAAGAGGCCCTGGAGCAGCTGTGAGAGAGCATCAGTGTGGAAAGAAACGTTTGGGGAAATTTAAAGAAAGTTTCCTGGTAAAGAGGATTGTCTGTTACGTAAAGGGTCAGAGCCACTGAGTGGACAAAATATTAAGGATACCTTCCTAATATTGAGTTACGCCTGGTCAGTTTGTCATGGAAAGAAAAGGTGTCCTTAATGTTTTGTGTAAATTACATAATATTTATACATTTATGGATTGTTTTATGTAGCCTATCGTTATCGTTTTATTCAACCTGCCATCTACCCACCTGGGGACTGAGGGTTATGAGAGAACCCCCACATCACTAGCTTCTCTTTATACAACCTGCCATCTACCCACCTGGGGACTGAGGGTTATGAGAGAACCCCGACATCACTAGCTTCTCTTTATTCAACCTGCCATCTACCCACCTGGGGACTGAGGGTTATGAGAGAACCCCCACATCACTAGCTTCTCTTTATTCAACCTGCCATCTACCCACCTGGGGACTGAGGGTTATGAGAGAACCCCCACATCACTAGCTTCTCTTTATTCAACCTGCCATCTACCCACCTGGGGACTGAGGGTTATGAGAGAACCCCCACATCACTAGCTTCTCTTTATTCAACCTGCCATCTACCCACCTGGGGACTGAGGGTTATGAGAGAACCCCCACATCACTAGCTTCTCTTTATTCAACCTGCCATCTACCCACCTGGGGACTGAGGGTTATGAGAGAACCCCCACATCACTAGCTTTCATGTTCTGCAGCCTTGTAAAGATAAGGAGGGGACGACTGGGAGGCAGGTTGGCATTTATTGTCATGAATTACATTTTACATTTACATTTTAGTCATTTAGCAGACGCTCTTATCCAGAGCGACTTACAGTCGTGAATGTATACATTTCATACATTTAAAAAAAATAAAAATTGTTCTGGCCCCCCGTGGGAATCGAACCCACAACCCTGGCGTTGCACACACCATGCTCTACAAACGGAGCAACAGGTAAGACTTGCCCTGGAGGTAGGTTGGCATTTATTGTCATGAATCTTGCCCTGGAGGCAGGTTGGCATTTATTGTCATGAATCTTGCCCTGGAGGCAGGTTGGCATTTATTGTCATGAATCTTGCCCTGGAGGCAGTTCAGCAAAGTGGTTACTAGCTGGCACAGGCACAAAGTAATACAATCCGATTTTAATCCTAACCTCAACCCTAACCACACTGCTAATCCTTCCCTTAAATTAAGACCATAAACAACATTTTCCACAGCCAATTCTGACTTTGCAGCTGACATATCTAGAGGAAATCGCACAGTTCTGCCTCCAGGTCAAGATTCATGACAAACGTCAACATGAGACAGGGAGAAGCAATGTAAAAATCAATAACGAAATTGTTTTCACAATAAACATGCTTTTTCTTGTTTCAAGTATGTTTTATTATGAAAAGTACAATTTATCCATGTATACTTGTACAACTATGGAGCGTATGTCCACATATAATTGTACAATTTGTTTTTCCAACATAAAAGACAAGAAATGATCACATTGGTATTTTAACAGTGTTATTGTAAGAGTTTAAATGTTTAAACAGAGGATACATCTAAAACAGGATAAAACAAGTGCAGTATGTTGTGAGAATGTTACTTTAACGTCGACTCATAACGTCACACTATAACTTCATGGGAGTCTTGTGGAAAGACTGCATGTTGTTTTGGGTGGATTGAGTGACGTCTTCATCAACATTTTGCAGAATATTCCGGTAATATTTTCACCTCTTGTCGGCTGCAGACATTCATAAGGAGTTCCAGTAGTTTATTTGCCATTTGCAGGTATTAAAAGTAATACATACATTGTAATTCCTTGTTGGATCTCTCTCACATACAGGACAGTACATACCAGAGGAGGCTGCTGAGGGGAGGACGGCTCATAATAATGTCTGGAACAGAGTGAATGAAATGGAACACATGGAAACCACGTGTTTGATACCATTCCACTTATTCCACTCCAGCCATTACAAGCCTGTCCTCCCTAAATAAGGTCCCACCAACCTCCTGTGGTCCAAACACAAACAGTAAAATATATCATAAAAAATGCAAAGTGGTAAAAGATCAGAAAAGGAACCCAAAAGGTTCAGTCATGTTGTAATAGTCTGATGACAACAGTTTAGGTTGATGATTTAACAGGCAGATAGAACTGGGATAGAAGCTGTTCTAGAACCTGTGGTCCAGAAACTGATTTAACAGGCAGATAGAACTGGGATAGAAGCTGTTCTAGAACCTGTGGTCCAGAAACTGATTTAACAGGCAGATAGAACTGGGATAGAAGCTGTTCTAGAACCTGTGGTCCAGAAACTGATTTAACAGGCAGATAGAACTGGGATAGAAGCTGTTCTAGAACCTGTGGTCCAGAAACTGATTTAACAGGCAGATAGAACTGGGATAGAAGCTGTTCTAGAACCTGTGGTCCAGAAACTGATTTAACAGGCAGATAGAACTGGGATAGAAGCTGTTCTAGAACCTGTGGTCCAGAAACTGATTTAACAGGCAGATAGAACTGGGATAGAAGCTGTTCTAGAACCTGTGGTCCAGAAACTGATTTAACAGGCAGATAGAACTGGGATAGAAGCTGTTCTAGAACCTGTGGTCCAGAAACTGATTTAACAGGCAGATAGAACTGGGATAGAAGCTGTTCTAGAACCTGTGGTCCAGAAACTGATTTAACAGGCAGATAGAACTGGGATAGAAGCTGTTCTAGAACCTGTGGTCCAGAAACTGATTTTACAGGCAGATAGAACTGGGATAGAAGCTGTTCTAGAACCTGTGGTCCAAAAACTGATTTAACAGGCAGATAGAACTGGGATAGAAGCTGTTCTAGAACCTGTGGTCCAGAAACTGATTTAACAGGCAGATAGAACTGGGATAGAAGCTGTTCTAGAACCTGTGGTCCAGAAACTGATTTAACAGGCAGATAGAACTGGGATAGAAGCTGTTCTAGAACCTGTGGTCCAGAAACTGATTTAACAGGCAGATAGAACTGGGATAGAAGCTGTTCTAGAACCTGTGGTCCAGAAACTGATTTAACAGGCAGATAGAACTGGGATAGAAGCTGTTCTAGAACCCGTGGTCCAGAAACTGATTTAACACGTGTGAGTGTCCAGTGTGTGTTTGTCAATTGTTTCAGTGTTTATGTGTGTATCCAGTGTGTGTGTGTGTGTGTGTGTGTGTGTATCCAGTGTGTGTGTGTGTGTGTGTGTGTGTATCCAGTGTGTGTGTGTGTGTGTCCAGTGTCCGTGTGTGTGTGTGTGTGTATCCATTGTGTGTGTGTGTGTGTGTGTGTGTGTATGCCAGTGTGTGTGTGTGTGTGTATCCAGTGTGTGTGTGTGTGTGTGTGTGTGTATGTGTGTGTGTATCCTGTGTGTGTATCCAGTGTGTGCGTGTGTGTATCCAGTGTGTTTGTCAAGCATGTGTGTATCAAGGGCGTGTGTGTGTGTCCAGTGAGTTTGTGTGTGTGTCCAGTGAGTGTGTGCTTCCAGGTGTGTGTGTGTGTCCAGTGAGTGTGTGTGTGTGTCCAGTGTGTTTGCCCAGTGTGTTGTGTGTTTGTCCAGTGTTGAGTGGGTGGCCAGCGTGTGTCCGTGTGTGCCTAGTGTGTGTGTGTATCCAGTGTGTTTGTGTCCGTGTTCAGTGTGTGTGTCCAGGTGTGTGTCCAGTGAGTGTGTGTCCAGCTGATTGTGTCCAGTGTGTGTGTGTGTGTGTGTGTGTGTGTGTCCAGTGAGTGTGTGTGTGTCGTGTGTGTGTTTCAGTGTGTGTGTCGTGTTCAGTGTGTGTGTGTCCAGTGTGTGTGTGTGTCCAGTGTGTGTGTGTTCCAGTGTGTGTGTGTTTGTCCAGTGTGTGTCCAGTGTGTGTGTGTGTTCAGTGTGTGTGTGTGTTCATTGTGTTTGTGTGTCCAGTGTGTGTGTGTGTGTGTCCAGTGTGTGTGTGTGTGTGTGTGTGTGTGTGTGTGTGTGTGTCCAGTTATTATTTCAGGGACACTGAGTCGCCACCATCATAAACCCTAAACCCTGGATAGAGGGGCTCTGTGAATGTGGAGGTGAATGTGATCAGGTGGGTCAGTGTGTCAGAGGAGGCTCTATAGAAGGACAGAGTGCCGGCTGACCAGTCCAGATACACTCCTACTCTGTGGGAACTGGAGGAGGGGACGTCTATGGTAGTAGGAGTTATTATTATGCCTGGCTCTGTATCTGTTGTCAGAGCAGAACAGACACCAGGACTTGTCATTAGCATCCAAGACAACAGTCATCACCCCTTCCTCTCCTGCTGATTCCTTTATATGTCACTCCTATACCAGCCCCCATTATCCCCCACTCCACTCTACCTCCCAGTAACAGCGCCCAGTCAGACCCTCTCTACACAGCACCTGGTACACAGTCCTCAAATCTCTCTGGGTGATCAGGATACGGCTGCTCCTCTGTCCTATATGTCACCTTTCTGTTCTCCTCAGACAGAGAGAGGAGTCTGTTTACTGTGTTTAGGTCCAGTGTGAGATCACAGACATCTGATGGATGAAACCAGACACAATATTAGAAATCATCATCATTCACATTAGAATGTTAACTCACTTTTCACTAATTCATTTAATGTAGATGTTTCTAGGTATCAAAAGGACAAGTTAAGGTAACTTGAGACTTGTTGAATGATCATATGTTATACTGTATGGTAATATAAAACACACTTATTCACATTAATTACACACACATACACACACACACACACACACACACACACACAAACTGGGCACATACTCACACACTGAAACACACACACACACACACACACACACACACACACACACACACACACACACACACACACACGACACACACACATTGTCAAAGTCAACTCTTTGTAAACGTTGGTGTCCCTGATTTCTGCTTCTGTAGAACTACAGATGATATTTAATATGACCAAGTCAGGTAATGATGGTGGTCGACTTGACTTAACTTGAATTAAGACTTATTCTTAGTCATATTCTTCACAGCAGTCAACACTCACATTTTCTAAGTCCAGGTTTCATTCTGTTCTCTCCACCATGTTCCACACTGTAGCGGTAAGCAGAAAAACAGACAGTCATTGAGGGATACACCTGAACACACACACACACACACACACACACACACACACACACACACACACACACACACACACACACACACACACACACACACAGGACAAACAGTGGACACACAAACACACACTGGACAAACAAACACACACACACTGGACAAACAAACACACACACACTGGACAAACACACACACACACACTGGACAAACACACACACACACACACACACACACATACACACACTAGACATACACACACACTAGACATACACACACACTAGACATACACACACACACACACACACACACTAGACATACACACACACACACACACTGGACAACCCTAACCCTAACCCTAACCCTAACCCTAACCCTAACCCTAACCCTAACCCTAACCCTAACCCTAACCCTACCCAGTAACTAGAATATGCATATACTTATTACATATGGATAGAAAACACCCTAAATTTTCTAAAACTGTTTGAATGGTGTCTGTGAGTATAACAGAACTCAAATGGCAGGTCAAAACCTGAGAGATTCCTTTAAAGGAAGTGGCCTGTCTGACCATTTCTTGAACTTCTTTTCCATCTCTATCATTTACTAAGGATCTCTGCTCTAACGTGACACTTCCCACGTCGTCCATAGGCGCTCAGAGCCCGGGAAAAAACAGAATGTCGTCATTCCAGCCCCAGGCTGAAACACATTATCGCCTTTCTCAAGTGGCCGATCAAGGGACACTGGGCTTATGCGCATGACCCCGACCGCCCCCGCTTTTGGGATTTTTTCCTCTGTTTGCCGAAAAGGAGATTCCCTGTCGGAATATTATCGCTTTTCTACGAGAAAAATGTCGTAAAAATTGATTTTAAACAGCGGTTGACATGCTTCGAAGTACGGTAATGGAATATTTAGAATTTTATTGTCACAAATTGCGCCATGCGCGCGACACTTCTTTACTATTTCGGATAGTGTCTGGAACGCACGAACAAAACGCCGCTATTCGGATATAACGATGGATTATTTTGGACCAAACCAACATTTGTTATTGAAGTAGCAGTCCTGGGTGTGCATTCTGACGAAGACAACAAAAGGTGATCAAACTTTTATAATAGTAAATATGATTATGGTGAGTGCTAAACTTGCCGGGTGTCTAAATAGCGAGCCCGTGATGCCTGGGCTATGTACTTAGAATATTGCAAAATGTGCTTTCACCAAAAAGCTATTTTAAAATCGGACATATCGAGTGCATAGAGGAGGTCTGTATCTATAATTCTTAAAATAATTGTTATGCTTTTTGTGAACGTTTATCGTGAGTAATTTAGTAAAATGTTAGCAAATTCCCCGGAAGTTTGCGGGGGGTATGCTAGTTCTGAACGTCACATGCTAATGTAAAAAGCTGGTTTTTGATATAAATATGAACTTGATTGAACAAAACATGCATGTATTGTATAACATAATGTCCTAGGGTTGTCATCTGATGAAGATCATCAAAGGTGAGTGCTGCATTTAGCTGTCTTCTGGGTTTTGGTGACATTATATGCTGGCTTGAAAAATGGGTGTCTGATTATTTCTGGCTTGGTACTCTGCTGACATAATCTAATGTTTTGCTTTCGTTGTAAAGCCTTTTTGAAATCGGACAGTGTGGTTAGATTAATGAGAGTCTTGTCTTGAAATGGCTGTAAAATAGTCATATGTTTGAGAAATTGAAGTAATAGGATTTTTAAGGTTTTGAAAATCGCACCACAGGCTGGCAGTGGCTGTTACGTAGGTGGGACGCAAGCGTCCCACCTAGCCCATAGAGGTTAACCTCTCTAGGGTAGGGGGCAGTATTTTCACATCTGGATAAAAAACGTACCTAGCCCATAGAGGTTAACTAAATTATAACAACTCTTTTATTAAATAAAACATGTATTTCCCTTCATGTCTTAGTAGCTATGGGTTTTGTTGTAGTTCTGTCGTCTTCTTTTATAATTTTTCTTCACCAACCGTCCTGAGGTAAAACGTCCATCCTTTCATCAACGTCTTTTTCCCTCCCGTTAACCAGGTCAACTCCCATTGGCCACAACTTAACAAGCGACCTTATTGGTCAAAACGTAAACTTCAAAGTAAAACAAACTATTCACTTATACATTAAATAAATATTTCTTCAAAAAGCATAATGCATTAACAACATTACAGTTTAGGAGCAATTCAATAATCTTTTAAATATAACACCAATTAATTATAACAAATAAACTCAATACTTGGTTCAAACAAGGGTATTACACAAACATACAGTAAATAATACAGTAGAAAAATAAGTCTATATACAATGTGAGCAAATGAAGTGAAATAAGGGAGGTAAAGGCAAAAAAAGGCCGTGGTGGCAAAGTAAATACAATATAGCAAGTAAAACACTGGAATGGTAGATATGCAGTGGAAGAAAGTGCAAAGTAGAAATAGAAATAATGGGGTGCAAAGGAGCTAAATAAATAAATACAGTAGGGGAAGAGGTAGTTGGACTAAATTATAGATGGGCTATGTACAGGTGCAGTAATCTGTGAGCTGCTCTGACAGCTGGTGCTTAAAGCTAGTGAGAGAGATAAGTGTTTCCAGTTTTAGAGATTTTTGTAGTTCGTTCCAGTCATTGGCAGCAGAGAACTGGAAGAAGAGGTGGCCGAAGGAGGAATTGGCTTTGGGGGTGACCAGAGAGATATACCTGCTGGAGCGCGTGCTACAGGTGGGTGCTGCTATGGTGACCAGTGAGCTGAGATAAGGGGGGACTTTACCTAGCAGGGTCTTGTAGATGACCTGGAGCCAGTGGGTTTAGCAACGAGTATCAAGCGAGGGCCAGACAATGAGAGCGTACAGGTCGCAGTGGTGGGAAGTACAGTGGGGGAAAAAAGTATTTGATCCCCTGCTGATTTGGTACGTTTGCCCACTGACAAAGAAATGATCAGTCTATAATTTTAATGGTAGGTTTATTTGAACAGTGAGAGACAGAATAACAGCAAAAAAATCAAGAAAAACGCATGTCAAAAATGTTATAAATTGATTTGCATTTTAATGAGGGAAATAAGTATTTGACCCCCTCTCAATCAGAAAGATTTCTGGCTCCCAGGTGTCTTTTATACAGGTAACGAGCTGAGATTAGGAGCACACTCTTAAAACCTCTCACATCTACATGTTCCGCTAGCGGAACACCGCTCCAATATCCAATGATAGGGTGTGGCGCGAATTACAAAGTCCTCAAAAATCCCCAAACTTCAATTGTTCAAACATATGACTATTTTACACCATTTTAAAGACAAGACTCTCCTTTATCTAACCACATTGTCCGATTTCAAAAAGGCTTTACAACGAAAGCAAAGTTTGTAGAATCACAAGCTTGATGTAATCACTGCAGGCATGGAACATGGGACTAAATACTAAACTTATGACAACTTTAATACAATATAAGTGAATTTGTCCGAATATGTACAACTTTTTCAAATGGGAGAACTAAATACATAAAGTGCTTTCCTTTCTTAACAGTAACACAGCTATGTATGAAAATACCCTCAAATAAAAGGTGACATTCTGTACTGTCACCTAATATGAAACATTCTATCTCAAATCCAAAATGCTGGAACATAGCAACACATTTAAAACTGCAAGCTTCACTGTCCAAACACATATGGTGTGGACTATGTGTGTCTGGTAAACACATGTGGATCTGGTGAACAGTTATCACTTGTTGACCAACTACAGGAATACTGACCTCAGAGTCTCCAGTTTACAGTGGGGATTCCCCAGTCCAGCAGAGAGCAGCTTCACTCCTGAATCCTTCAGGTCATTGTTACTCAGGTCCAGCTCTCTCAGGTGTGAGGGGTTTGACTTCAGAGCTGAGACCAGAGAAGCACAGCCTTTCTTTGTGACTCCACAGCCTGACAGCCTGCAACGAGATCATCATGACTTCACAAACACACTGTTAATTTAACACCAGTAGTGTAGAAGGACAACGGTAGATGCATTTGGTTCATATTCCCAAACAACATATAGATTCATCTTCCATCAATGCATTTATTCAATATGTTTTTCAATATACATATTATAATACATATTTTTCACTAAACATAATATTTCTTCCTGATGAATACTTCTTATATGTCATTTTATTTACTCACAGAGCAGCTCTGGAGGCTTTGACCACTGGCAGCAGCCTCAGAAGACTTTCCTCTGATCTGGAGAATTTCTTCAGGTCAAACTCATCCAGCTCCTTTTCTGAAGTCAGCAACACAAAGACCAGAGCTGACCACTGTGCAGGTGACAGGTTGGGTTCTGAGACACTTCCTGATCTCAGGAAGCTTTGGATTTCCTCCACTAGAGAATGGTCATTCAGTTCATTCAGACAGTGGAACAGATTGATGCTCCTCTCTGGAGAGGGATTCTCCCTGATCTTCTTCTTGATGTAATTGACTGTTTTTTCATGGGTCTTTGAGCTGCTTCTTGTCTTTGTCAGTAGACCTCGTAAGTGCTTCTGATTGGACTCCAGTGAGAGGCCCAGAAGGAAGCGGAGGAACAGGTCGAGGTTTCCCATCTCACTTTGTAAGGCTTTATCCACAGCACTCTTGTAGACAGTAACTTCAGACTTGTCTCTGTACAGCAGAGAAAATATACTGGAATTTGTTTGCTGTTTGTCCATGAGATTCTCATTGTTGTTGATGAATGAGAGGAACACATATACAGCAGCCAGAAACTCCTGAATGCTCAGATGAACGAAGCAGTACACTTTGTCCTGGTACAGCCCACATTCCTCTTTAAAGAGCTGTGTGCACAATCCTGAGTACACAGAGGCTTCATTGACATCAATGCCAGCCTCTTTCAGGTCTTCTTCATAGAAAATCAGATTGCCCTTCTCTAGCTGTTGAAAAGCCAGTTTTCCCAGTGACAGAATGCTCTCTTTATTCCAGTGTGGACCTGTCTCTTCTTTCCCAAGATACTTTTCATTCTTCTGTTTGGTATGAAACACCACAAGGTGTGTGTACATCTCAGTCAGAGTCTTGGGCATCTCTTCTGTCTTATGTTTCAGCATGTGTTCGAGGACTGTTGCAGAAATCCAACAGAAGACTGGAATGTGGCACATGATGTGGAGGCTCCTTGATGTCTTTATGTGTGAGATGATTCTGCTGGCCAGGTCCTCATCACTGAATCTCTTCCTGAAGTACTCCTCCTTCTGTTGGTCATTGAACCCTCGTACCTCTGTCACCTGGTCAACACACCCTGAAGGGATCTTATTGGCTGCTGCAGGTCGGGTAGTTATCCAGAGGAGAGCAGAGGGAAGCAGATTTCCCTCGATGAGATTTGTCAGCAGAACATCCACTGAGGTTGACTCTGTGACGTCACAACAGATCTTGTTCTTCTGGAAGTCTAGGGGCAGTCGGCACTCATCCAGACCATCAAAGATGAACACAACTTTGTACTTGTCGTAATTGGAGATTCTTGATTGTTTGATTTCCATTGAGAAGTGATTGAGAAGTTCAATCAAAGTGTGTTTGTCCCCTTTCATCAAATTCAGCTCCCGGAAAGGGAATGAAAATACAAATTGAACATCCTGATTTGCTTTTCCTTCAGCCCAGTCCAGAATGAACTTCTGCACAGAGACTGTTTTTCCAATGCCAGCGACTCCCTTTGTCAGCACAGTTCTGATAAGTTTGTCTTGTCCAGTTAAGGGTTTGAAGATGTCGTTACATTTGATTGCAGTCTCTGGTCTTGCTTGTTTCCTGGTTGTTGTCTCAATCTGTCTCAGCTCATGTTCATTATTGACCTCTCCTGTTCCACCCTCTGTGATGTAGAGCTCTGTGTAGATCTTATTGAGAAGTGTTGGGTTTCCTTGTTTAGCGATCCCCTCAAATACACATTGAAACTTCTTCTTTAGATTAGACTTGAGTTCACGTTGGCAAATCACAGCAAGCTCATCTGAATGAAGAAATAGCACAGAGGATATTAATATTATGTCTGTTTTAATGCCTACAGTATTGTAGGACTGTTATAAAGTTAAATTATAATCATTTATTCTCTTAACTGACTGTATAAATGTGTAAATGTTTTCATAATGCATTACAGACTGGTGTGACTGATTACATTATTTTTGGTATTATTGATGGTATTATTAATGTTGTCTCTCTCTCTCTCTGCTGCTACGTGATGAGGTCACTAGGTGTTGTGTTAAGGCTGCTACAATATCATTGAGTTACTCAGCTACTTTAGCTGTACTTTAGCTACAGCTTTTAAATGTTATAAAACAGCATTCAACATGAGGCAGACAGGTCTTACATTTCTCCAGTGTGTCAGCAAGCTCCTTCTGGTTCATTTTCCTCAGGATGTGCAGTGTGATCTTCAGAGCCCCCTCTCTGGCACTGCTCTCCTGCTTCTCATCTTCAGCATCCACCACTTCCTTATCCTGCTTCTGACTCTCAAAGCCTTCTGGGAGTTCTGGACTAAGAATCGTCTTGAACATCTTCAGCTCGTTCTTCACAAATGTCATCATTTTCTCTTCAAGCAACTGAAATAAATCAAGTAAATAAGTTAAGCAAGAGAAGAAAGGCTTTCTCATTAACACATTAATGAATGATTGACAGATCAACTTTACTTGAGGTCAACAAAAACAAATGTTCATAACAGGACCACATACACTGAATATGGAGGCCAGGTCTGTTTGATGACTCTGGGAAGACTGACCACTGAGAATCTCTGACTCTGATCTCTCCTGTTGGTTTCTGTGCACAAAACATGAGATTACATCTCCTCATCCAGGGAGTACACACACACACACACACACACACACACACACACACACACACACACACACACACACACACACACACACACACACACACACACACACACACACACACACACACACACACACACACACACACACACACACACACACACACACACACACACACACACACACACACACACACACACACACACACACACAAAGGGAGGGAACGTTGTGTTTGTTTAATATTGTTTTAGGACTATGAAAATGGACTAAAGAATTAGCCTATGGATTATGAAAACAACCAAAAGAAATGTGAAAATGGGAGAGGAGAAATGACTAGAGACAGTGTTGTTTAACTCACTGACCATGACCCATGAGTTCTTCTTACCTTTGTTCAGTAGAAAAGTCTCCCTCTCTAAACTTTATAGGTTGATCCATAGACTTGTCACTCTTCATGGACACACAGCTGGGTACAGGGGAGGCTGGTCTCTCCTGCTTGATTAGTCTTCAACACAACAGAGACAAACATTACATCTCTCATCTACTCTGAGCTCAGATGGGGAAACATAAGAAGAGTTTCATTACAAAACGCAACATTTCACTTTACAGAAATGTTCGTAAATTAGTCTTTATTGTTTAAAGAAATTAGTAAAGAGATTGGTGTGTTTTTTCACTATCTAATCATTACATGGGGTAGTTCAACGACAGACATGTATTTGTTTAAAATCTATCACTTGATGGTTTCATTTCAGAGACAAATAATGTTTTTTGCTAAATGCAATATATCTGCCTCACTCTCAGAGAAATCAGTACTACTGCTAGGTTTAATACAGTAATAATATATATCTGCCTCACTCTCAGAGAAATCAGTAGTACTGCTAGGTTTAACACAGTAATAATATATATCTGCCTCACTCTCAGAGAAATCAGTAGTACTGCTAGGTTTAACACAGTAATAATATATATCTGCCTCTCAGAGAAATCAGTAGTACTGCTAGGTTTTACACAGTAATAATATATATCTGCCTCTCAGAGAAATCAGTAGTACTGCTAGGTTTTACACAGTAATAATATATATCTGCCTCACTCTCAGAGAAATCAGTAGTACTGCTAGGTTTAATACAGTAATAATATATATCTGTCTCACTGTCAGAGAAATCAGTAGTACTGCTAGGTTTAATACAGTAATAATATATATCTGCCTCTCAGAGAAATCAGTAGTACTGCTAGGTTTAACACAGTAATAATATATATCTGCCTCTCAGAGAAATCAGTAGTACTGCTAGGTTTAACACAGTAATAATATATATCTGCCTCACTCTCAGAGAAATCAGTAGTACTGCTAGGTTTAATACAGTAATAATATATATCTGCCTCACTCTCAGAGAAATCATACAGTCAAATATAACAAATTACTACATTTTTAATAAAGATATGTACAAATGATACATTTGTGACATCAATATATATATATATTTTTTAAAATATTCAAGAAATGTATATGTGATCTGTTTGTAAATTTTTTACATTTAACACTTTTTTTAGCAGATGTTCTTATCCAGGGCCTGGTTTCCCAAAAGCATCTGAAGGCTAAATTAATTGTTAGAACCTTCATAGGAACATCGTTAAATCTCAGAGCTTGAAAGAGAGCGACCCGTCTCTACCTATTTTACTGGTTTGTGACTCACTGACTCCACCCCCAGCCAGAGGGGAATAAAGTAGCCCAGGAGTTAACACACTCAGGTCAGGGAGAGTTGGAGAGGCAGGTTTATAGTTCCCCCCTAGACACTCAGGAGTTAACACACTCAGGTCAGGGAGAGTTGGAGAGGCAGGTTTATGGTTCCCCCTAGACACTCAGGAGTTAACACACTCAGGTCAGGGAGAGATGGAGAGGCAGGTTTATGGTTCCCCCTAGACACTCAGGAGTTAACACACTCAGGTCAGGGAGAGATGGAGAGGCAGGTTTATGGTTCCCCCTAGACACTCAGGAGTTAAAACACTCAGGTCAGGGAGAGATGGAGAGGCAGGTTTATGGTTCCCCCCTAGACTCTCAGGAGTTAACACACTCAGGTCAGGGAGAGTTGGAGAGGCAGGTTTATGGTTCCCCCTAGACACTCAGGAGTTAACACACTCAGGTCAGGGAGAGTTGGAGAGGCAGGTTTATGGTTCCCCCCTAGACTCTCAGGAGTTAACACACTCAGGTCAGGGAGAGATGGAGAGGCAGGTTTATGGTTCGCCCTCTAGACTCTCAGGAGTTAACACACTCAGGTCAGGGAGAGATGGAGAGGCAGGTTTATGGTTCCCCCCCCCTAGACTCTCAGGAGTTAACACACTCAGGTCAGGGAGAGATGGAGAGGCAGGTTTATGGTTCCCCCCTAGACTCTCAGGAGTTAACACACTCAGGTCAGGGAGAGTTGGAGAGGCAGGTTTATGGTTCCCCCCCCCCCTAGACTCTCAGGAGTTAAAACACTCAGGTCAGGGAGAGTTGGAGAGGTAGGTTTATGGTCCCCCCCCCCCCCCCCCCCCCTAGACTCTCAGGAGTTAAAACACTCAGGTCAGGGAGAGATGGAGAGGCAGGTTTATGGTTCCCCCCTAGACACTCAGGAGTTAAAACACTCAGGTCAGGGAGAGTTGGAGAGGCAGGTTTATGGTTCCCCCTTGACGATCAGGCTCTGGTTGTGGGGGATGTTCAGCTTGGGGTTGTGAGGAGCTGATAACAGTAACCCGCATGGATTTCGTAAAAGAGCTGTTTCCCGAAACCATCAATAACATTACACTTGGAAAATGCTTGTGATCTACCTCCTGTCTTAGACCACTAGAACAGCTGAGTGATCTACCTCCTGTCTCAGACCACTAGAACAGCTGAGTGATCTACCTCCTGCCTCAGACCACTAGAACAGCTGAGTAATCTACCTCCTGTCTCAGACCACTAGAATAGCTGAGTAATCTACCTCCTGTCTCAGACCACTAGAACAGCTGAGTAATCTACCTCCTCCCTCAGACCACTAGAACAGCTGAGTAATCTACCTCCTGTCTCAGACCACTAGAACAGCTGAGTAATCTACCTCCTGTCTCAGACCACTAGAACAGCTGAGTAATCTACCTCCTGCCCAGACCACTAGAACAGCTGAGTAATCTACCTCCTGTCTCAGACCACTAGAACAGCTGAGTAATCTACCTCCTGCCTCAGACCACTAGAACAGCTGAGTAATCTACCTCCTCCCTCAGACCACTAGAACAGCTGAGTAATCTACCTCCTGTATCAGACCACTAGAACAGCTGAGTGATCTACCTCCTCCCTCAGACCACTAGAACAGCGGAGTAATCTACCTCCTGTCTCAGACCACTAGAACAGCTGAGTAATCTACCTCCTGTCTCAGACCACTAGAACAGCTGAGTAATCTACCTCCTGTCTCAGACCACTAGAACAGCTGAGTAATCTACCTCCTGTCTCAGACCACTAGAACAGCTGAGTAATCTACCTCCTCCCTCAGACCACTAGAACAGCTGAGTAATCTACCTCCTGTCTCTGACCACTATAACAGCTGAGTAATCTACCTCCTGTCTCAGTCCACTAGAACAGCTGAGTAATCTACCTCCTGTCTCAGACCACTAGAACAGCTGAGTAATCTACCTCCTGTCTCAGACCACTAGAACAGCTGAGTAATCTACCTCCTGTCTCAGACCACTAGAACAGCTGAGTAATCTACCTCCTGTCTCAGACTACTAGAACAGCGGAGTAATCTACCTCGTGTCTCAGACCACTAGAACAGCTGAGTAATCTACCTCCTGTCTCAGACCACTAGAACAGCTGAGTAATCTACCTCCTGTCTCAGACCACTAGAACTGCTGAGTAATCTACCTCCTGTCTCAGACCACTAGAACAGCTGAGTAATCTACCTCCTCCCTCAGACCACTAGAACAGCTGAGTAATCTACCTCCTGTCTCAGACCACTATAACAGCTGAGTAATCTACCTCCTGTCTCAGTCCACTAGAACAGCTGAGTAATCTACCTCCTGTCTCAGACCACTAGAACAGCTGAGTAATCTACCTCCTGTCTCAGACCACTAGAACAGCTGAGTAATCTACCTCCTGTCTCAGACCACTAGAACAGCTGAGTAATCTACCTCCTGTCTCAGACCACTAGAACAGCTGAGTAATCTACCTCCTGTCTCAGACCACTATAACAGCTGAGTAATCTACCTCCTGTCTCAGACCACTAGAACAGCTGAGTAATCTACCTCCTGTCTCAGACCACTAGAACAGCTGAGTATTCTACCTCCTGTCTCAGACCACTAGAACAGCTGAGTAATCTACCTCCTGTCTCAGACCACTAGAACAGCTGAGTAACCTACCTCCTGTCTCAGTCCACTAGAACAGCTGAGTAATCTACATACTCCCTCAGACCACTAGAACAGCTGAGTAATCTACCTCCTGCCTCAGACCACTAGAACAGCTGAGTAATCTACCTCCTCCCTCAGACCACTAGAACAGCTGAGTAATCTACCTCCTGTATCAGACCACTAGAACAGCTGAGTAATCTACCTCCTCCCTCAGACCACTAGAACAGCTGAGTAATCTACCTCCTGCCTCAGACCACTAGAACAGCTGAGTAATCTACCTCCTGTCTCAGACCACTAGAACAGCTGAGTAATCTACCTCCTGTCTCAGACCACTAGAACAGCTGAGTAATCTACCTCCTGCCTCAGACCACTAGAACAGCTGAGTAATCTACCTCCTGTCTCAGACCACTAGAACAGCTGAGTAATCTACCTCCTGTCTCAGACCACTAGAACAGCTGAGTAATCTACCTCCTGTATCAGACCACTAGAACAGCTGAGTAATCTTACTCCTGTCTCAGACCACTAGAACAGCTGAGTGATCTACCTCCTGTCTCAGACCACTAGAACAGCTGAGTAATCTACCTCCTCCCTCAGACCACTAGAACAGCTGAGTAATCTACCTCCTGTCTCAGACCACTAGAACAGCTGAGTAATCTACCTCCTGTCTCAGACCACTAGAACAGCTGAGTAATCTACCTCCTCCCTCAGACCACTAGAACAGCTGAGTAATCTACCTCCTGTCTCAGACCACTAGAACAGCGGATTAATCTACCTCCTGTCTCAGACCACTAGAACAGCTGAGTAATCTACCTCCTGTCTCAGACCACTAGAACAGCTGAGTAATGTACCTCCTGTCTCAGACCACTAGAACTGCTGAGTAATCTACCTCCTGTCTCAGACCACTAGAACAGCTGAGTAATCTACCTCCTCCCTCAGACCACTAGAACAGCTGAGTAATCTACCTCCTGTCTCAGACCACTAGAACAGCTGAGTAATCTACCTCCTGTCTCAGTCCACTAGAACAGCTGAGTAATCTACCTCCTGTCTCAGACCACTAGAACAGCTGAGTAATCTACCTCCTGTCTCAGACCACTAGAACAGCTGAGTAATCTACCTCCTGTCTCAGACCACTAGAACAGCTGAGTAATCTACCTCCTGTCTCAGACCACTAGAACAGCTGAGTAATCTACCTCCTGTCTCAGACCACTAGAACAGCTGAGTAATCTACCTCCTGTCTCAGACCACTAGAACAGCTGAGTAATCTACCTCCTGTCTCAGTCCACTAGAACAGCTGAGTAATCTACCTCCTGTCTCAGACCACTAGAACAGCTGAGTAATCTACCTCCTGTCTCAGACCACTAGAACAGCTGAGTAACCTACCTCCTGTCTCAGTCCACTAGAACAGCTGAGTAATCTACCTCCTCCCTCAGACCACTAGAACAGCTGAGTAATCTACCTCCTGCCTCAGACCACTAGAACAGCTGAGTAATCTACCTCCTCCCTCAGACCACTAGAACAGCTGAGTAATCTACCTCCTGTATCAGACCACTAGAACAGCTGAGTAATCTACCTCCTGTCTCAGACCACTAGAACAGCTGAGTAATCTACCTCCTCCCTCAGACCACTAGAACAGCTGAGTAATCTACCTCCTGTCTCAGACCACTAGAACAGCTGAGTAATCTACCTCCTGTCTCAGACCACTAGAACAGCTGAGTAATCTACCTCCTGTCTCAGACCACTAGAACAGCTGAGTAATCTACCTCCTGTCTCAGACCACTAGAACAGCTGAGTAATCTACCTCCTGCCTCAGACCACTAGAACAGCTGAGTAATCTACCTCCTGTCTCAGACCACTAGAACAGCTGAGTAATCTACCTCCTGTCTCAGACCACTAGAACAGCTGAGTAATCTACCTCCTGTATCAGACCACTAGAACAGCTGAGTAATCTTACTCCTGTCTCAGACCACTAGAACAGCTGAGTGATCTACCTCCTGTCTCAGACCACTAGAACAGCTGAGTAATCTACCTCCTCCCTCAGACCACTAGAACAGCTGAGTAATCTACCTCCTGTCTCAGACCACTAGAACAGCTGAGTAATCTACCTCCTGTCTCAGACCACTAGAACAGCTGAGTAATCTACCTCCTCCCTCAGACCACTAGAACAGCTGAGTAATCTACCTCCTGTCTCAGACCACTAGAACAGCGGATTAATCTACCTCCTGTCTCAGACCACTAGAACAGCTGAGTAATCTACCTCCTGTCTCAGACCACTAGAACAGCTGAGTAATGTACCTCCTGTCTCAGACCACTAGAACTGCTGAGTAATCTACCTCCTGTCTCAGACCACTAGAACAGCTGAGTAATCTACCTCCTCCCTCAGACCACTAGAACAGCTGAGTAATCTACCTCCTGTCTCAGACCACTAGAACAGCTGAGTAATCTACCTCCTGTCTCAGTCCACTAGAACAGCTGAGTAATCTACCTCCTGTCTCAGACCACTAGAACAGCTGAGTAATCTACCTCCTGTCTCAGACCACTAGAACAGCTGAGTAATCTACCTCCCGTCTCAGACCACTAGAACAGCTGAGTAATCTACCTCCTGTCTCAGACCACTAGAACAGCTGAGTAATCTACCTCCTGTCTCAGACCACTAGAACAGCTGAGTAATCTACCTCCTGTCTCAGACCACTAGAACAGCTGAGTAATCTACCTCCTGTCTCAGTCCACTAGAACAGCTGAGTAATCTACCTCCTGTCTCAGACCACTAGAACAGCTGAGTAATCTACCTCCTGTCTCAGACCACTAGAACAGCTGAGTAACCTACCTCCTGTCTCAGTCCACTAGAACAGCTGAGTAATCTACCTCCTCCCTCAGACCACTAGAACAGCTGAGTAATCTACCTCCTGCCTCAGACCACTAGAACAGCTGAGTAATCTACCTCCTCCCTCAGACCACTAGAACAGCTGAGTAATCTACCTCCTGTATCAGACCACTAGAACAGCTGAGTAATCTACCTCCTGTCTCAGACCACTAGAACAGCTGAGTAATCTACCTCCTGTCTCAGACCACTAGAACAGCTGAGTAATCTACCTCCTGTCTCAGACCACTAGAACAGCTGAGTAATCTACCTCCTGTCTCAGACCACTAGAACAGCTGAGTAATCTACCTCCTGTATCAGACCACTAGAACAGCTGAGTAATCTACCTCCTGTCTCAGACCACTAGAACAGCTGAGTGATCTACCTCCTGTCTCAGACCACTAGAACAGCTGAGTAATCTACCTCCTGTCTCAGACCACTAGAACAGCTGAGTAATCTACCTCCTGTCTCAGACCACTAGAACAGCTGAGTAATCTACCTCCTCCCTCAGACCACTAGAACAGCTGAGTGCGTCATTAGATGCTTTTTTTGCCCTTCCACTTGACTTTATACACAGAAGATCTCTGCTAAACATAGAATCATATAGTTTATCCATCTCTCTGTGACAGCAGATGATTTCAGAACAAAGTTGACTACAAATACGAAGTTGCCAATGTCTTTGCATTTGATAAAAACAAGCGACGCATAAAATTATTCTTCAAATGAAAACCGAGATGACTACATTAAAATATGAACAGTAGTCTTTAGGCCTATTTCAATCATATTGTTCAATATATTGAGTAATATTTTGATACTTGTAGGCTACTGTCTGAAATATGTCTCAATATATTTCATGATGTGTATCCAAACATGAACACAATGATGTGCCAAATCTGTGATTTAGTGCGTTTTTATTGGGTAAGCATTAGACTAAGCCTCCCCAATACTTGCAGCCATAGGTGCTAATAGAAGCTGATCCTGGGTCAGTATTGTGACATAACTATAATGTTAAGGAAATATCTGAATGGAGAAAACTGATCCGAGAGCAGCGCTCCCTTTCTTTCCATCCTATCAGTATTGATACATGCTCCACCAGACGTGATACCTTGTAGTGCTGCTGATCCAGATTCTACTGGTCTGACTGAGGATATGAACTCTGACCTGTCCACCAGACGTGATACCTTGTAGTGCTGCTGATCCAGTTTCTACTGGTCTGCCTGAGGATATGAACTCTGACCTGTCGACCAACCATGATACCTTGTAGTGCTGCTGATCCAGTTTCTACTGGTCTGACTGAGGATATGAACTCTGACCTGTCCACCAGACGTGATACCTTGTAGTGCTGCTGATCCAGTTTCTACTGGTCTGCCTGAGGATATGAACTCTGACCTGTCCACCAGACGTGATACCTTGTAGTGCTGCTGATCCAGTTTCTACTGGTCTGCCTGAGGATATGAACTCTGACCTGTCCACCAGACGTGATACCTTGTAGTGCTGCTGATCCAGTTCCTGCTAGTCTGCCTGAGGATATGAACTCTGACCTGTTCACCAGACGTGATACCTTGTAGTGCTGCTGATCCAGTTTCTGCTGGTCTGACTGCGGGTATGGAGCTCTGCCCTGTTCACCAGACATGATACGTTGACCTTATACCTTGTAAATAAAAAAAAGGAAATAGTAACACAAAATAACAATAATTACGCTATAAGGAGTACCAGTACTGAGTCAATGTGCAGGGGTACCAGGTAGTTGAGGCAATAATGAGGCTATAAGGAGTACCAGTACTGAGTCAATGTGCAGGGGTACCAGGTAGTTGAGGTAATAATGAGACTATAAGGAGTACCAGTACTGAGTCAATGTGCAGGGGTACCAGGTAGTTGAGGTAATAATGAGGCTATAAGGAGTACCAGTACTGAGTCAATGTGCAGGGGTACCAGGTAGTTGAGGTAATAATGAGACTATAAGGAGTACCAGTACTGAGTCAATGTGCAGGGGTACCAGGTAGTTGAGGTAATAATGAGACTATAAGGAGTACCAGTACTGAGTCAATGTGCAGGGGTACCAGGTAGTTGAGGTAATAATGAGACTATAAGGAGTACCAGTACTGAGTCAATGTGCAGGGGTACCAGGTAGTTGAGGTAATAATGAGGCTATAAGGATTACCAGTACTGAGTCAATGTGCAGGGGTACCAGGTAGTTGAGGTAATAATGAGACTATAAAGAGTACCAGTACTGAGTCAATGTGCAGGGGTACCAGGTAGTTGAGGTAATAATGAGACTATAAGGAGTACCAGTACTGATTCAATGTGCAGGGGTACCAGGTAGTTGAGGTAATAATGAGGCTATAAGGAGTACCAGTACTGAGTCAATGTGCAGGGGTACCAGGTAGTTGAGGTAATAATGAGGCTATAAGGATTACCAGTACTGAGTCAATGTGCAGGGGTACCAGGTAGTTGAGGTAATAATGAGGCTATAAGGAGTACCAGTACTGAGTCAATGTGCAGGGGTACCAGGTAGTTGAGGTAATAATGAGGCTATAAGGAGTACCAGTACTGAGTCAATGTGCAGGGGTACCAGGTAGTTGAGGTAATAATGAGACTATAAGGAGTACCAGTACTGAGTCAATGTGCAGGGGTACCAGGTAGTTGAGGTAATAATGAGACTATAAGGAGTACCAGTACTGAGTCAATGTCCAGGGGTACCAGGTAGTTGAGCTAATAATGAGACTATAAGGAGTACCAGTACTGAGTCAATGTGCAGGGGTACCAGGTAGTTGAGGTAATAATGAGACTATAAGGAGTACCAGTACTGAGTCAATGTGCAGGGGTACCAGGTAGTTGAGGTAATAATGAGGCTATAAGGATTACCAGTACTGAGTCAATGTGCAGGGGTACCAGGTAGTTGAGGTAATAATGAGACTATAAGGAGTACCAGTACTGAGTCAATGTGCAGGGGTGCCAGGTAGTTGAGGTAATAATGAGACTATAAGGAGTACCAGTACTGATTCAATGTGCAGGGGTACCAGGTAGTTGAGGTAATAATGAGGCTATAAGGAGTACCAGTACTGAGTCAATGTGCAGGGGTACCAGGTAGTTGAGGTAATAATGAGGCTATAAGGATTACCAGTACTGAGTCAATGTGCAGGGGTACCAGGTAGTTGAGGTAATAATGAGGCTATAAGGAGTACCAGTACTGAGTCAATGTGCAGGGGTACCAGGTAGTTGAGGTAATAATGAGACTATAAGGAGTACCAGTACTGAGTCAATGTGCAGGGGTACCAGGTAGTTGAGCTAATAATGAGACTATAAGGAGTACCAGTACTGAGTAAATGTGCAGGGGTACCAGGTAGTTGAGGTAATAATGAGACTATAAGGAGTACCAGTACTGAGTCAATGTGCAGGGGTACCAGGTAGTTGAGGTAATAATGAGACTATAAGGAGTACCAGTACTGAGTCAATGTGCAGGGGTACCAGGTAGTTGAGGTAATAATGAGACTATAAGGAGTACCAGTACTGAGTCAATGTGCAGGGGTACCAGGTAGTTGAGGTAATAATGAGACTATAAGGAGTACCAGTACTGAGTCAATGTGCAGGGGTACCAGGTAGTTGAGGTAATAATGAGACTATAAGGAGTACCAGTACTGAGTCAATGTGCAGGGGTACCAGGTAGTTGAGGAAAGTTGAGGTAATATGTACATGTAGGTAGGGGTAAAAGTGACTAGGCTATCAGGATAGAGATTATATCTCTTCATCCAGGGAGTGCACACACACACACACACACACACACACACACACACACACACACACACACACACACACACACACAAACAGGGAGGGAATGTTGTGTTTGTTTAATATTGTTTTAGGAATATATAAATGGATAAAAGTATTAGCCTATGGATTATGAAAACAACCAAAAGAAATGGGAAAATGGGAGA
Source organism: Salmo salar (assembly GCF_965601325.2). Classification (NCBI taxonomy): domain Eukaryota; kingdom Metazoa; phylum Chordata; class Actinopteri; order Salmoniformes; family Salmonidae; genus Salmo; species Salmo salar. The sequence continues at coordinate 523,857 of NW_027675358.1, forward strand.
GGAGAAATGACTAGAGACAGTGTTGTTTAACTCACTGACCATGACCCATGAGTTCTTCTTACCTTTGTTCAGTAGAAAAGTCTCCCTCTCTAAACAGTATAGGAGGACCCATAGACCAGTCACTCTTCATGGACACACAGCTGGGTACAGGGGAGGCTGGTCTCTCCTGCTTGATTGGACTTCAACACAACAGAGACAAACATTACATCTCTCATCTACTCATTTTCAGAAATGTTCATAAATTAGATTTTATTGTTTAAGTGTGTTTTTTCACTATCTAATCATGGCATCGGATTGTTCAACGACAGACATGTATTTGTTTAAAATCTATCACTTGATGGTTTCATTTCAGAGAGACAATGTTTTTTTGCAAAATGTTATATATCTGCCTTTCTCTCAAATGAACGGCTCGGTCTTATGTAGCAAAATTTGAAATTGTGTTTTTCACATTTGATAATAGTAGAGCCTCAGAGCTAGAACATGGTATATCACTACAGTTGAGGAACAGTGGAAAAGTGTTTCTGCTTTGGAAGATGATATACTTGTAACCTCACTTTTGAGAAAATGGCCTTTTAATGTTTTGATACCTGCTGGAGAGCTCTTTTTGGTCTACATTATTTTGCATGTACATGTTTTTGCATTTTGCATCTACATGTTATTTTGGCAGATAATGTCACCCATCTAAATAAATAGTTTTATATATATAATTAACTAAATGTGTGATGTTTATGGTTAACTTGTTATGGATAGGGGGCAGTATTTTCACGGCCGGATAAAAAACGTACCCGATTTAATCTGATTATTACTCCTGCCCAGAAACTAGAATATGCATATAATTATTAGCTTTGGATAGAAAACACTCCAACGTTTCTAAAACTGTTTGAATGGTTCTGTGAGTATAACAGAACTCATTTGGCAGGCCAAAACCTGAGAAGATTCTGTACAGGAAGTACCCTGTCTGACCATTTCTTGGCCTTCTTGATCATCTCTATCCAAAACAGGGGATCTCTGGCATAACGTGACATTTTCTAACGCTCCCATGGGCTCTCAGAAGGCGCCAGAACTTTGAATGATGACTTTGCAGGCCATGGCTGAAAAACAGTAGCGCATTTGGATAGTGGTCGATCTGAGAACAATGAGACTGGGGGCGCATGCACGAGGAGACTCCATGTTTTTATTTTTTCATCTTTGAACTAGGCTCATAATCTGAGGTAGCAACTACGTCAGATCTACAAATCAATGAGCTAGACCTATCCATTTGGTTTGCAACTCTGTGAACCTACGCAACTCTGTGAACCTGCGATGCAACGATTTCAATGCATATCCAATTACCCAGCAGCCATTTAGAAACAACAAGTCATCAAAAAAAGTGTTATTTCTTAATTAAAAAATGTATTCTGGATGTTTAAAATCGGCCACATCTGAAAAAGAGGACAGGGACATGCGTTTTGTTTAGGTGGTATACCTTTTTCTGAAAACAAATATGGTTAACCATGACCAGAAAATGGTTAACGTTTAGGACTTTGGGCCACCACAATATGTACCCAAGCGAACAGGGATAGCACTCACAAAGTAGCCAGAACCCTGTTAATAATAATAAGTTACCTGATAATAATAATAATAATAATAATAATAATAATAATAATAATTGAGGTCAGCCTACAAGGTTAATAGTAATTTACCCGAGGTCGGCGTTCACGGTTATTGCCGACAGGTCTCATTGATAACAATAGAGAAGCTGCCATTTTAACGCAGAACAATGAGCTGGGAATATAACGTTCAGAAGGTGAGTTGGCGTCACGGTGCTCAATTGAACTAGTAGGAGCTGGCAGGGTGAAAAATGACCTAAAATAAGGTCTGTTTTTTAGCGATTACTTCATAACATAACGTAATATTATGAAACTGAGCTCCATGGAGGATGCAATGAACTAGTTTTCATCAGAAAAAAAACATTGTTAAAAATGTCATGTGTCCAGCCTACTTGAGGCGCCCGAAAATAATATTCAAAAGTTCGGTCCTTGGACATAGAGGGGTTAAACACTAAAGTTACAGTCCATCTAGTGAAGAGAGGAGAATCGGACAGAGGTAACTTCTGCCGAAGTCGGTCCCTCTCCTTGTTCGGGCGGTGTTCGGCGGTCGACACTACCGACCTTCTAGCCATCACTGATCCATTTTTCATTTTCCATTGGTTTTGTCTTGTCTTCCTACACACCTGGTTCCAATCCCATCAATGACATGTTGTGTATTTAACCCTCTGTTTCCCCTCATGTCCTTGTCGGAGATTGTTTGTTGTATGTAGGTGTTTATTGTTATTCTGGTGTGGGACGGGTTTCGCACCCTCTATTTGTTATTTTGTATACTTTGGTTTTCTGAGGTTTTGATGTTTATTAAACAGCTCCATTTTTACCAAGTTCATTCTCCTGCGCCTGACTTCCCTGCCACCAGCACGCAACGCATTACAGCATCCATCAATGAGAAAGGGAGAAGCCCTCCACGGGATTTAACAGGTGGAAGAAACAACCGGGGAGCTCCATCGGTCCACAAGAAATGCAGGCAGCCGGTGATGATGTAGTGTTAGCTAGGATAACTAAGATGCTGCTGGTAGAGTAGCTAGCTAGCTTACCTAGCTGTAGCGACTAGCTAGGATAACTAGGATGCTGCTGGTAGAGTAGCTAGCTAGCTTACCTAGCTGTAGCGACTAGCTAGGATAACTAGGATGCTGCTGGTAGAGTAGCTAGCTAGCTTACCTAGCTGTACCGACTAGCTAGGATAACTAGGATGCTGCTGGTAGAGTAGCTAGCTAGCTTACCTAGCTGTACCGACTAGCTAGGATAACTAGGATGCTGCTGGTAGAGTAGCTAGCTAGCTTACCTAGCTGTACCGACTAGCTAGGATAACTAGGATGCTGCTGGTAGAGTAGCTAGCTAGCTTACCTAGCTGTACCGACTAGCTAGGATAACTAGGATGCTGCTGGTAGAGTAGCTAGCTAGCTTACCTAGCTGTACCGACTAGCTAGGATAACTAGGATGCTGCTGGTAGAGTAGCTAGCTAGCTTACCGAGCTTTATCGACTAGCCAGGATAACTAGGATGCTGCTGATAGAGTAGCTAGCTAGCTTTCCTAGCTGTACCGACTAGCTTGGCTAGCTAGCAGGTCGTTCGTCTGTAACCTCGTCTCGATGATGATGACGAATCCGGTGAACCACAAAATGAAACAAGGACAGAGAGTGAAAAGGATCTGGCGACACTCATACTGTCCCTGACCGTAAAGCAGAAAGCAAATTGAACAATAAACTTTGACATCTCAACACTGTAGCGAACTCCATCGTTGGTATCCAAGATCACCTCAGCCACTCTGCGCGTAACCGGGACAATATGCTTGGCACCGCACCGGACGTGGACGCGGGCAGTTTTGTACAGGGACGGGGACAGTTCCAGAACGCGGACATGAGCAGTGCCACACAATCAACTAAACCCAGTCTTTGCAGTGGGTTACATTAGTAATATTCATTTTTTATTATTATTATGAAAAACTAAATTATTCATTTTTTAAAACAATATTTTGAGATTGGTTTTAGAGGTGCTGACAATGAAGACAATTTACTCTTATAGGTATATGGGGGGGACAAAGTGGTATTGCAATGTTTTGTAATGTATTGTATTGTATTGTGTTGTAATATATTGTATTGTATTGTGTTGTAATATATTGTAATGTATTGTATTGTATTGTGTTGTAATATAATGTAATGTATTGTATTGTATTCTATTGTATTGTATAGTATTGTATAGTAATGTATAGTATTGTATAGTAATGTATAGTAATGTATAGTATTGTATTGTATTGTAATATATTGTAATGTATTGTATTGTATAGTATTGTATAGTATTGTATAGTATTGTATAGTATTGTATAGTAATGTATAGTAATGTATAGTATTGTATAGTATTGTATCGTATTGTATAGTATTGTGTAGTAATGTATAGTATTGTATAGTAATGTATAGTATTGCATAGTATTGTATAACATTGTATAGTATTGTGTAGTAATGTATAGTATTGTATAGTAATGTATAGTAGTGTATAGTATTGTATAGAATTGTATAGTAATGTGTAGTATTGTGTAGTAATGTATAGTATTGTATAGTATTGTGTAGTGATGTATAGTATTGTATAGTGATGTATAGTAACGTATAGTATTGTATAGTATTGTATAGTCTTGTATAGTAATGTGTAGTATTGTGTAGTAATGTATAGTATTGTATAGCAATGTATTGTATAGTAATGTATAGTATTGTATAGTATTGTATAGTAATGTATAGAATCGTATAGTATTGTATAGTATTGTATAGTAATGTGTAGTATTGTGTAGTAATGAATAGTATTGCATAGTATTGTGTAGCAATGTATAGTATTGTATAGTAATGTATAGTAATGTATAGTGATGTGTAGTATTGTATAGTATTGTATAGTATTGTATAGTAATGTATAGTAATGTATAGTATTGTATAGTAATGTATAGTTTTGTATAGTATTGTATAGTATTGTATAGTATTGTATAGTATAGTATTGTATAGTAGTGTATAGTATTGTATAGTATTGTATAGTAATGTATAGTATTGTATTGTATTGTAATATATTGTAATGTATTGTATTGTATTGTATTGTGTAGTATTGTATAGTAATGTATAGTATTGTATAGTATTGTATAGTATTGCATAGTATTGTATAGTAATGTATAGTATTGTATAGTAATGTATAGTAATGTATAGTATTGTATAGTAATGTATAGTATTGTATAGTAATGTATAGTAATGTATAGTATTGTATAGTAAAGTATAGTATTGTATAGTATTGTATAGTAATGTATAGCAATGTACAGTATTGTATAGTATTGTAAAGTATTGTGTAGTAATGTATTGTATTGTATAGTAATGTATAGTATTGTATAGTATTGTATAGTATTGTGTAGTAATGTATAGTATTGTATAGTAATGTATAGTAATGTATAGTATTGTATAGTATTGTACAGTAATGTGTAGTATTGTGTAGTAATGTATAGTAGTGTATAGTATTATGTAGTAATGTATAGTATTGTATAGTAATGTATTGTAATGTATAGTATTGTATAGTATTGTGTAGTAATGTATAGTAATGTGTAGTATTGTGTAGTAATGTATAGTATTGTATAGTAATGTATTGTATAGTAATGTATAGTATTGTATAGTATTGTATAGTATTGTATAGTATTGTATAGTAATGTGTAGTATTGTGTAGTAATGTATAGTATTGTATAGTATTGTGTGGTAATGTATAGTATTGTATAGTAATGTATAGTAATGCATAGTAATGTGTAGTATTGTATAGTATTGTATAGTATTGTTTAGTAATGTATAGTAATGTATAGTATTGTATAGTATTGTATAGCAATGTATAGTATTGTATAGTATTGTATAGTAATGTATAGTAATGTATAGTATTGTATAGTATTGTATAGTAATGTATAGTAATGTATGTATTGTATAGTATTGTATAGTAATGTATAGTATTGTATAGTATTGTATAGTAATGTATAGTATTGTATAGTAATGTATAGTAATGTAAAAAAGTCAGTTGTTGTCTGTCTTTATTGTATTATAATGTATTGTATTATAATGTATTGTATTATAATGTATTGTATTATAATGTATTTAATTATAATATATTGTATTGTATTGTAATGTATTGTATTGTATTATAATGTATTGTATTATAATGTATTGTATTATAATGTATTTAATTATAATGTATTGTATTATAATGTATTGTATTATAATGTATTGTATTATAATGTATTGTATTATAATGTATTGTATTATAATGTATTGTATTATAATGTATTGTATTGTAAAGTGTTGTAATATATCATATTGTAAAAAAGTCAGCCAGAGTTGACGTGGGCCATCGTTCAAACAAAGAGAAGCCTCCCTGACCACCAGTGTGTTTGGATATAATGAAGATCAATTCAGCGAAGAAGAACCTCTAGAGTTCTGATCAAAGAGCCCTATATAGTTCTATATATTCTATATATACTGTATACTCAGACAGGCTAACCTCCTATAAAGGGTTCTATATATATATTATATATACTGTATACTCAGACACTTCCTAACCTCCTATAAAGGGTTCTATATATATTATATATACTGTATACCCAGACACTTCCTAACCTCCTATAAAGGGTTCTATATATATTCTATATATACTGTATACTCAGACAGGCTAACCTCCTATAAAGGGTTCTATATATATTCTATATATACTGTATACTCAGACAGGCTAACCTCCTATAAAGGGTTCTATATATATATTATATATACTGTATACTCAGACAGGGTAACCTCCTATAAAGGGTTCTATATATCTTATATATATACTGTATACTCAGACAGGGTAACCTCCTATAAAGGGTTCTATATATATTCTATATATACTGTATACTCAGACAGGCTAACCTCCTATAAAGGGTTCTATATATATTCTATATATACTGTATACTCAGACAGGCTAACCTCCTGTAAAGGGTTCTATATATATTCTATATATACTGTATACTCAGACAGGCTAACCTCCTATAAAGGGTTCTATATATATTCTATATATACTGTATACTCAGACAGGCTAACCTCCTGTAAAGGGTTCTATATATATTCTATATATACTGTATACTCAGACAGGCTAACCTCCTGTAAAGGGTTCTATATATATTCTATATATACTGTATACTCAGACAGGCTAACCTCCTATAAAGGGTTCTATATATACTGTATACTCAGACAGGCTAACCTCCTATAAAGGGTTATATATATATTCTATATATACTGTATACTCAGACACTTCCTAACCTCCTATAAAGGGTTATATATATATATTCTATATATACTGTATACTCAGACAGGCTAACCTCCTATAAAGGGTTCTATATAGAACTTTAGTGGTTCCGTATATTAAGAAAGATAGAACCCTTTTTGGTTTAAACAGGAGTGAAGACTGGGTTGATATAACGGATATATTGTCCAAATTCAGCTTGTAACACCGATCAGAATTAGTAAGAACAATAAAGTTATGCCTGCCAACATATTAGGCAATAATTAAGAGTAGGCTAAATGATTGTGTCATGCTAAAATTCTATAGAGATGAGTGTGTATACTGGTAAAGATATACAGGATACAAACATTTCATTCCAGCTATATTGCGTTTTGCAAAACAAAAATTAATACACAAAAATCTATGAATTAAAATCTTACAACAACAATATTTTACAGACACATGACGGTTCCCGTAAGCAATCATATCCCATGAAAAATAACAAATGTGAAAAAATGGTGGAAATAATGTTTTAGAAACAGTCCTTAAACAACATAGTCATCTTACCTCTTAGCTTTGTTGTCATGTTCCCCAGAGAGACTAATTTTAGAGGCAGGGCCCCCCTCCTCTCTCTCCCCAGAGAGACTAATTTTAGAGGCAGGGCCCCCCTCCTCTCTCTCCACAGAGAGACTCATTTTAGAGCACTGACCCCTGTAAACAGAGATCCAGCATGTTGGTTGTGGTTAACACAGTGACAACTAAACAGAGATCCAGCATGTTGGTTGTGGTTAACACAGTAACTAAACAGAGATCCAACATGTTGGTTGTGGTTAACACAGTGACAACTAAACAGAGATCCAGCATGTTGGTTGTGGTTAACACAGTGACAACTAAACAGAGATCCAGCATGTTGGTTGTGGTTAACACAGGGCCAACTAATTATTGAAGGTCAATTGTTCTCTTTTATTCATTATCTCTTAGAAATAAAACATTTACTAACAGACATAGAAAGACACATCCAAACAGTCAGGTGATTTAATATTTTTCACCCTTTCTCCATGTAGTGGAACTAATAATAATAAAACAATTTAACAATAATATTAATAATAATAATGTCTAACTTTCTCTTTTAATAATTTCTCTCATTCTAGTGTGTTGCTTTGTTTAACAGGTATGATATTATTATGCTGTTACTGAATTCAGTTCATAATAACAATGTTCAGAAAAGTCTGTTCAGTGGTTTCATACCAAATTACACAGGAAGCAGGAGATCATTGTAGTTTAGAAAACAACAAATGTTCTGATATTCTGAAAGATGATTTACAACTATGATACATTAACATTTTTACAAATGGTAAAATAATCCCGATATATGAATCATATAATACGATATATGAACAATATGTTATTGAATTTGACTTGCCTACGCCCAGTTAGCGCCATTTTGTATGATTGAACTGTCACGTAGCTGTCCCAGGTGAAATGGACTTTTAGATCTGAGTGTTTTACTGTCAGTCACTATACTAAAATAACACCATACATTTAATTTCTCTACACACTTTACAATAATCCCTGGGAAGATTCTTACCTTGTAGCCTGAATTCACAACCAGAACATGTCAAGTCATATTTTCCGTTGTGCTGAGAGAGCAGCTTCCTGATGACAAGTGTCTCTGTATCTATGTTCTAGGTACAGTTGATCTTTGGATGCAATAATATCTGGTCAAAGTCTAGTGACACAATACCATAGTATATCATAAACATAACAGCAGTTGGCCAGAAAAGGCCATGACATACTATAAAACAGGGTTTGTCAACTAGATTTGGCTTCGGGTGTCACGGTTGTCATAGAGAGGAGCGGACCAAAGTGCAGCGTGATTATCGTTCCACATATTTTATTGAACTGTGAAACTATGCAATACATACACATAAACTAAAGAACAAAAAAAAAATGTGATGTAGAGGTGAAACATACACTACTCAAAAACAATCTCCCACAAACAAAGGTGGGAAAAACACCTACTTAAGTATGATCTCCAATTAGAGACAACGATGACCAGCTACCTCTAATTGGAGATCATCCCAAACAAAACCCAACATAGAAACTAGAACTAGAAACTAGAAAACAACATAGAAAAACTAAACTAGAAAACCCCCCTGTCACGCCCTGACCTACTCTACCATAGAAAATAACAGCTTTCTATGATCAGGACGTGACATCGGGATAATTTTTTTTGAGTTAAAGTCGGAGGGCCAGAACATAATTAGCATATAATATTAGCACAATTAATACGCCTACACTACAAATTTAACAACACGTTTAACACATTTGATTAGTACATAGTACATTGAGTGACAATAAAATAATTTAGATCTGATTAAGTTCATAAAATCACCAATATCTCTATTCAATTATATTTTTTTGTTTATATCTCTGTGTGTTGATTGTTGGGGAAAAACATGTCTACGTAGCCTACTGTAGTCTACACTACTTTATTAATATCAACATTCATTCAGAACAATTAGCTTGATAGCAAGAGAACATGTCGCTCTCAAAAAGTAGCAAAAGAAAGGTGGATAATGAAAATCAAAGTTTCAGGGAAGAACGGACAGAGAGATATCCATTCATCTTACCATCTTTCTCCAATGCCAAGCCAGAGTGTCTTGTTTGCAATGAAAATGTCATTGTTTGCAAATAATTCAATCTCAGATGGCATTATGAATCTAAACATGGTACTTTGAAAGTGGCCTTCCCGCCCCAGACAGAGGCCTGAAGCAGAAACACTGAAGCATTAACTACAAGCTACAAACACGGCAGTAGAATCCTCCTTCGTGGCCTGACCCAACAACAGAAGGTCACAAGTGCTTCCTAAAAGCATCCTGGGTTCTAACCAAACACAACATGCCCTTCACAGACGCAGAGCTGTTTAAAAAATGCATGGTGACAGTTTTGGAGGAATTGGCTACAGACAAGTCTATGGATAGCATAATCGCGTCTGTCAAACAGGTGCCCCTGTCTGTGACATCAGCCGGACGCCGTGTCTGTGCTCTGGCGGATGATGTGCATAGGATTGTTCTGGAGGGGCTCAGTCAGGCTGAGCATTTTCCCCTGGCTATTGATGAGAGTACTGACAACACCGATGTAGCACAGTTGTGTGTATATGTCCGTTATTTTCATGGGAAGGACACACCACCGGGGACGTTCCCCTGGATGGACACACCACCGGGGACGTTCCCCTGGAAGGACACACCGCCGGGGACGTTCCCCTGGAAGGACACACCGCCGGGGACGTTCCCCTGGAAGGACACACCGCCGGGGATGTTCCCCTGGAAGGACACACCACCGGGGACGTTCCCCTGGAAGGACACACCTCCGGGGACGGTCCCCTGGAAGGACACACCACCGTGGACGTTTCCCTGGAAGGACACACCACCGGGGACATCCCCCTGGAAGGACACACCACCGGGGACGGTCCCCTGGAAGGACACACCACCGTGGACGTTTCCCTGGATGGACACACCACCGGGGACGTTCCCCTGGAAGGACACACCACCGGGGACGTTCCCCTGGAAGGACACACCACCGGGGACGTTCCCCTGGAAGGACACACCACCGGGGACGTTCCCCTGGAAGGACACACCTCCGGGGACGGTCCCCTGGAAGGACACACCTCCGGGGACGTTTCCCTGGAAGGACACACCACCGGGGACGTTCCCCTGGAAGGACACACCGCCGGGGACGTTCCCCTGGAAGGACACACCGCCGGGGACGTTCCCCTGGAAGGACACACCGCCGGGGACATCCTATTCACAAAGCTGGAACAATTGTTTACGTAGCTTGGCCTGTCATTCGAAAAAGTCAACTTTGTGATCACCGTCAGGGCTCCTGCTATGGTGGACAGACACAGGGGCCTGGTCAGCAGGTTGAAGGAAATCGCCCCACAAATGAATGGCTTGCATTGTCTCATCCATCAGAGTGTGAAACCCTCTCTCTATACTGCACGAGGGAGAGAGTCTCCTCCAGGAATTTATGACCTGAGATAACAGAACCTGGGTGAGAGAGAGGGGGATGGAGGGAGAGAGAGGGGAATGGAGGGAGAGAGAAGGGGATGGAGGGAGAGAGAGGGGGATGGAGGGAGAGAGAGGGGGATGGAGGGAGAGAGAGGGGGATGGAGGGAGAGAGAGGGGGATGGAGGGAGAGAGAGGGGGATGGAGGGAGAGAGAGGGGGAAGGAGGGAGAGAGAGGGGGATGGAGGGAGAGAGAGGGGGATGGAGGGAGAGAGAGGGGGATGGAGGGAGAGAGAGGGGGATGGAGGGAGAGAGAAGGGGATGGTGCTCGCTATACCCAATGAGGGCATCAGCTGACCACCTTCGTATTTTGGAAATGGAGGAATTCCTTTTATGTGCTAACAATGTTTGGATCAACTTCCACCTGTGAGTCCTCCTTTTCCTCTATGAATGCAATCGACTCACGACAGGAACCGGCTTTCACATAAGGCAACCGAGGACTGCCTGCTCATCAACATCACATCCCTCTCACCTGACATCCACAAGATCGTGTCCGAGGGGAAATGCAACTTTTCCCATTAAGTAAATAACTTAGTATTTAATAAATAGTAATATAGGCTATTAACATTATTGTAATTATTATTATTATAATTATAATTGTTATTATTGTTATTATTATTATTGTGATTGTTAGTGCTTATCAATGGCTATTTTAGGTCTCATGCTGACAGTATTTTCTGTTTGTTTTATCGTTACAGGAGCAGGTTATCCCCAGACTCCTGGTACAGGGCTATAGACACTCAGGTTACTCTGGTCACTCCTGATACAGGGCTACAGACACTCAGGTTACTCTGGTCACTCTGATACAGGGCTACAGACACTCAGGTTACTATGGTCACTCCTGATACAGGGCTACAGACACTCAGGTTACTATGGTCACTCTGGTACAGGGCTACAGACACTCAGGTTATCCCAGACTCCTGGTACAGGGCTACAGACACTCAGGTTACTATGGTCACTCTGGTACAGGGCTACAGACACTCAGGTTATCCCAGACTCCTGGTACAGGGCTACAGACACTCAGGTTATCCCAGACTCCTGATACAGGGCTACAGACACTCAGGTTATCCCAGACTCCTGGTACAGGGCTACAGACACTCAGGTTACTCTGGTCACTCTGATACAGGGCTACAGACACTCAGGTTACTCTGGTCACTCCTGGTACAGGGCTACAGACACTCAGGTTACTCTGGTCACTCCTGGTACAGGGCTACAGACACTCAGGTTACTCTGGTCACTCTGATACAGGGCTACAGACACTCAGGTTACTCTGGTCACTCCTGGTACAGGGCTACAGACACTCAGGTTACTCTGGTCACTCCTGGTACAGGGCTACAGACACTCAGGTTACTCTGGTCACTCTGATACAGGGCTACAGACACTCAGGTTACTCTGGTCACTCTGGTACAGGGCTACAGACACTCAGGTTACTCTGGTCACTCTGATACAGGGCTACAGACACTCAGGTTACTCTGGTCACTCTGATACAGGGCTACAGACACTCAGGTTACTCTGGTCACTCTGATACAGGGCTACAGACACTCAGGTTACTCTGGTCACTCTGATACAGGGCTACAGACACTCAGGTTACTCTGGTCACTCCTGATACAGGGCTACAGACACTCAGGTTACTCTGGTCACTCTGATACAGGGCTACAGACACTCAGGTTACTATGGTCACTCTGATACAGGGCTACAGACACTCAGGTTACTATGGTCACTCCTGATACAGGGCTACAGACACTCAGGTTACTCTGATACAGGGCTACAGACACTCAGGTTACTATGGTCACTCCTGATACAGGGCTACAGACACTTAGGTTACTATGGTCACTCTGATACAGGGCTACAGACACTCAGGTTACTATGGTCACTCCTGATACAGGGCTACAGACACTCAGGTTATCCCAGACTCCTGGTACAGGGCTACAGACACTCAGGTTACTATGGTCACTCTGGTACAGGGCTACAGACACTCAGGTTATCCCAGACTCCTGATACAGGGCTACAGACACTCAGGTTACTCTGGTCACTCTGATACAGGGCTACAGACACTCAGGTTATCCCAGACTCCTGATACAGGGCTACAGACACTCAGGTTACTATGGTCACTCTGATACAGGGCTACAGACACTCAGGTTATCCCCAGACTCCTGATACAGGGCTACAGACACTCAGGTTACTATGGTCACTCTGGTACAGGGCTACAGACACTCAGGTTACTCTGGTCACTCTGATACAGGGCTACAGACACTCAGGTTACTCTGGTCACTCTGGTACAGGGCTACAGACACTCAGGTTACTCTGGTCACTCTGATACAGGGCTACAGACACTCAGGTTACTATGGTCACTCTGGTACAGGGCTACAGACACTCAGGGTACTCTGGTCACTCTGGTACAGGGCTACAGACACTCAGGTTACTCTGGTCACTCTGGTACAGGGCTACAGACACTCAGGTTACTATGGTCACTCTGGTACAGGGCTACAGACACTCAGGTTACTCTGGTCACTCTGATACAGGGCTACAGACACTCAGGTTACTATGGTCACTCTGGTACAGGGCTACAGACACTCAGGTTACTCTGGTCACTCCTGATACAGGGCTACAGACACTCAGGTTACTCTGGTCACTCCTGATACAGGGCTACAGACACTCAGGTTACTCTGGTCACTCCTGATACAGGGCTACAGACACTCAGGTTACTCTGGTCACTCTGATACAGGGCTACAGACACTCAGGTTACTATGGTCACTCTGGTACAGGGCTACAGACATTCATGTTACTCTGGTCACTCCTGATACAGGGCTACAGACACTCAGGTTACTCTGGTCACTCCTGATACAGGTCTACAGACACTCAGGTTACTCTGGTCACTCTGATACAGGGCTACAGACACTCATGTTACTATGGTCACTCTGGTACAGGGCTACAGACACTCAGGTTACTCTGGTCACTCCTGATACAGGGCTACAGACACTCAGGTTACTCTGGTCACTCCTGATACAGGGCAACAGACACTCAGGTTACTCTGGTCACTCTGATACAGGGCTACAGACACTCAGGTTACTCTGGTCACTCTGGTACAGGGCTACAGACACTCAGGTTACTCTGGTCACTCCTGATACAGGGCTACAGACACTCAGGTTACTCTGATACAGGGCTACAGACACTCAGGTTACTCTGATACAGGGCTACAGACACTCAGGTTACTCTGATACAGGGCTACAGACACTCAGGTTACTCTGGTCACTCTGATACAGGGCTACAGACACTCAGGTTACTCTGGTCACTCCTGATACAGGGCTACAGACACTCAGGTTACTCTGGTCACTCCTGATACAGGGCTACAGACACTCAGGTTACTCTGGTCACTCCTGATACAGGGCTACAGACACTCAGGTTACTCTGGTCACTCCTGATACAGGGCTACAGACACTCAGGTTACTCTGATACAGGGCTACAGACACTCAGGTTACTCTGGTCACTCCTGATACAGGGCTACAGACACTCAGGTTACTCTGGTACAGGGCTACAGACACTCAGGTTACTCTGGTCACTCCTGATACAGGGCTACAGACACTCAGGTTACTCTGGTCACTCCTGGTACAGGGCTACAGACACTCAGGTTACTCTGATACAGGGCTACAGACACTCAGGTTACTCTGATACAGGGCTACAGACACTCAGGTTACTCTGGTCACTCTGATACAGGGCTACAGACACTCAGGTTACTCTGGTCACTCCTGATACAGGGCTACAGACACTCAGGTTACTCTGGTCACTCCTGATACAGGGCTACAGACACTCAGGTTACTCTGGTCACTCTGATACAGGGCTACAGACACTCAGGTTACTCTGGTCACTCCTGATACAGGGCTACAGACACTCAGGTTACTCTGGTCACTCTGATACAGGGCTACAGACACTCAGGTTACTCTGGTCACTCTGATACAGGGCTACAGACACTCAGGTTACTCTGGTCACTCTGATACAGGGCTACAGACACTCAGGTTACTCTGGTCACTCCTGATACAGGGCTACAGACACTCAGGTTACTATGGTCACTCTGGTACAGGGCTACAGACACTCAGGTTACTCTGGTCACTCTGATACAGGGCTACAGACACTCAGGTTACTCTGGTACAGGGCTACAGACACTCAGGTTACTCTGGTCACTCCTGATACAGGGCTACAGACACTCAGGTTACTCTGGTCACTCCTGATACAGGGCTACAGACACTCAGGTTACTCTGGTCACTCTGATACAGGGCTACAGACACTCAGGTTACTATGGTCACTCCTGATACAGGGCTACAGACACTCAGGTTACTATGGTCACTCTGGTACAGGGCTACAGACACTCAGGTTATCCCAGACTCCTGGTACAGGGCTACAGACACTCAGGTTACTATGGTCACTCTGGTACAGGGCTACAGACACTCAGGTTATCCCAGACTCCTGGTACAGGGCTACAGACACTCAGGTTATCCCAGACTCCTGATACAGGGCTACAGACACTCAGGTTATCCCAGACTCCTGGTACAGGGCTACAGACACTCAGGTTACTCTGGTCACTCTGATACAGGGCTACAGACACTCAGGTTACTCTGGTCACTCCTGGTACAGGGCTACAGACACTCAGGTTACTCTGGTCACTCCTGGTACAGGGCTACAGACACTCAGGTTACTCTGGTCACTCTGATACAGGGCTACAGACACTCAGGTTACTCTGGTCACTCCTGGTACAGGGCTACAGACACTCAGGTTACTCTGGTCACTCCTGGTACAGGGCTACAGACACTCAGGTTACTCTGGTCACTCTGATACAGGGCTACAGACACTCAGGTTACTCTGGTCACTCTGGTACAGGGCTACAGACACTCAGGTTACTCTGGTCACTCTGATACAGGGCTACAGACACTCAGGTTACTCTGGTCACTCTGATACAGGGCTACAGACACTCAGGTTACTCTGGTCACTCTGATACAGGGCTACAGACACTCAGGTTACTCTGGTCACTCTGATACAGGGCTACAGACACTCAGGTTACTCTGGTCACTCCTGATACAGAGCTACAGACACTCAGGTTACTCTGGTCACTCTGATACAGGGCTACAGACACTCAGGTTACTATGGTCACTCTGATACAGGGCTACAGACACTCAGGTTACTATGGTCACTCCTGATACAGGGCTACAGACACTCAGGTTACTCTGATACAGGGCTACAGACACTCAGGTTACTATGGTCACTCTGATACAGGGCTACAGACACTCAGGTTACTATGGTCACTCCTGATACAGGGCTACAGACACTCAGGTTACTATGGTCACTCTGATACAGGGCTACAGACACTCAGGTTACTATGGTCACTCCTGATACAGGGCTACAGACACTCAGGTTATCCCAGACTCCTGGTACAGGGCTACAGACACTCAGGTTACTATGGTCACTCTGGTACAGGGCTACAGACACTCAGGTTATCCCAGACTCCTGATACAGGGCTACAGACACTCAGGTTACTCTGGTCACTCTGATACAGGGCTACAGACACTCAGGTTATCCCAGACTCCTGATACAGGGCTACAGACACTCAGGTTACTCTGGTCACTCTGATACAGGGCTACAGACACTCAGGTTATCCCAGACTCCTGATACAGGGCTACAGACACTCAGGTTACTATGGTCACTCTGATAAAGGGCTACAGACACTCAGGTTATCCCCAGACTCCTGATACAGGGCTACAGACACTCAGGTTACTATGGTCACTCTGGTACAGGGCTACAGACACTCAGGTTACTCTGGTCACTCTGATACAGGGCTACAGACACTCAGGTTACTCTGGTCACTCTGGTACAGGGCTACAGACACTCAGGTTACTCTGGTCACTCTGATACAGGGCTACAGACACTCAGGTTACTATGGTCACTCTGGTACAGGGCTACAGACACTCAGGGTACTCTGGTCACTCTGGTACAGGGCTACAGACACTCAGGTTACTCTGGTCACTCTGGTACAGGGCTACAGACACTCAGGTTACTATGGTCACTCTGGTACAGGGCTACAGACACTCAGGTTACTCTGGTCACTCTGATACAGGGCTACAGACACTCAGGTTACTATGGTCACTCTGGTACAGGGCTACAGACACTCAGGTTACTCTGGTCACTACTGATACAGGGCTACAGACACTCAGGTTACTCTGGTCACTCCTGATACAGGGCTACAGACACTCAGGTTACTCTGGTCACTCCTGATACAGGGCTACAGACACTCAGGTTACTCTGGTCACTCTGATACAG
Organism: Salmo salar; assembly: GCF_965601325.2. Classification (NCBI taxonomy): domain Eukaryota; kingdom Metazoa; phylum Chordata; class Actinopteri; order Salmoniformes; family Salmonidae; genus Salmo; species Salmo salar. Next base: position 541,071 of record NW_027675358.1, read on the forward strand.
GGCTACAGACACTCAGGTTACTATGGTCACTCTGGTACAGGGCTACAGACATTCATGTTACTCTGGTCACTCCTGATACAGGGCTACAGACACTCAGGTTACTCTGGTCACTCCTGATACAGGGCTACAGACACTCAGGTTACTCTGGTCACTCTGATACAGGGCTACAGACACTCATGTTACTATGGTCACTCTGGTACAGGGCTACAGACACTCAGGTTACTCTGGTCACTCCTGATACAGGGCTACAGACACTCAGGTTACTCTGGTCACTCCTGATACAGGGCTACAGACACTCAGGTTACTCTGGTCACTCTGATACAGGGCTACAGACACTCAGGTTACTCTGGTCACTCTGGTACAGGGCTACAGACACTCAGGTTACTCTGGTCACTCTGATACAGGGCTACAGACACTCAGGTTACTCTGGTCACTCTGATACAGGGCTACAGACACTCAGGTTACTCTGGTCACTCTGATACAGGGCTACAGACACTCAGGTTACTCTGGTCACTCTGATACAGGGCTACAGACACTCAGGTTACTCTGGTCACTCCTGATACAGAGCTACAGACACTCAGGTTACTCTGGTCACTCTGATACAGGGCTACAGACACTCAGGTTACTATGGTCACTCTGATACAGGGCTACAGACACTCAGGTTACTATGGTCACTCCTGATACAGGGCTACAGACACTCAGGTTACTCTGATACAGGGCTACAGACACTCAGGTTACTATGGTCACTCTGATACAGGGCTACAGACACTCAGGTTACTATGGTCACTCCTGATACAGGGCTACAGACACTCAGGTTACTATGGTCACTCTGATACAGGGCTACAGACACTCAGGTTACTATGGTCACTCCTGATACAGGGCTACAGACACTCAGGTTATCCCAGACTCCTGGTACAGGGCTACAGACACTCAGGTTACTATGGTCACTCTGGTACAGGGCTACAGACACTCAGGTTATCCCAGACTCCTGATACAGGGCTACAGACACTCAGGTTACTCTGGTCACTCTGATACAGGGCTACAGACACTCAGGTTATCCCAGACTCCTGATACAGGGCTACAGACACTCAGGTTACTCTGGTCACTCTGATACAGGGCTACAGACACTCAGGTTATCCCAGACTCCTGATACAGGGCTACAGACACTCAGGTTACTATGGTCACTCTGATAAAGGGCTACAGACACTCAGGTTATCCCCAGACTCCTGATACAGGGCTACAGACACTCAGGTTACTATGGTCACTCTGGTACAGGGCTACAGACACTCAGGTTACTCTGGTCACTCTGATACAGGGCTACAGACACTCAGGTTACTCTGGTCACTCTGGTACAGGGCTACAGACACTCAGGTTACTCTGGTCACTCTGATACAGGGCTACAGACACTCAGGTTACTATGGTCACTCTGGTACAGGGCTACAGACACTCAGGGTACTCTGGTCACTCTGGTACAGGGCTACAGACACTCAGGTTACTCTGGTCACTCTGGTACAGGGCTACAGACACTCAGGTTACTATGGTCACTCTGGTACAGGGCTACAGACACTCAGGTTACTCTGGTCACTCTGATACAGGGCTACAGACACTCAGGTTACTATGGTCACTCTGGTACAGGGCTACAGACACTCAGGTTACTCTGGTCACTACTGATACAGGGCTACAGACACTCAGGTTACTCTGGTCACTCCTGATACAGGGCTACAGACACTCAGGTTACTCTGGTCACTCCTGATACAGGGCTACAGACACTCAGGTTACTCTGGTCACTCTGATACAGGGCTACAGACACTCAGGTTACTATGGTCACTCTGGTACAGGGCTACAGACATTCATGTTACTCTGGTCACTCCTGATACAGGGCTACAGACACTCAGGTTACTCTGGTCACTCCTGATACAGGGCTACAGACACTCAGGTTACTCTGGTCACTCTGATACAGGGCTACAGACACTCATGTTACTATGGTCACTCTGGTACAGGGCTACAGACACTCAGGTTACTCTGGTCACTCCTGATACAGGGCTACAGACACTCAGGTTACTCTGGTCACTCCTGATACAGGGCAACAGACACTCAGGTTACTCTGGTCACTCTGATACAGGGCTACAGACACTCAGGTTAATCTGGTCACTCTGGTACAGGGCTACAGACACTCAGGTTACTCTGGTCACTCCTGATACAGGGCTACAGACACTCAGGTTACTCTGATACAGGGCTACAGACACTCAGGTTACTCTGATACAGGGCTACAGACACTCAGGTTACTCTGATACAGGGCTACAGACACTCAGGTTACTCTGGTCACTCTGATACAGGGCTACAGACACTCAGGTTACTCTGGTCACTCCTGATACAGGGCTACAGACACTCAGGTTACTCTGGTCACTCCTGATACAGGGCTACAGACACTCAGGTTACTCTGGTCACTCCTGATACAGGGCTACAGACACTCAGGTTACTCTGGTCACTCCTGATACAGGGCTACAGACACTCAGGTTACTCTGATACAGGGCTACAGACACTCAGGTTACTCTGGTCACTCCTGATACAGGGCTACAGACACTCAGGTTACTCTGGTACAGGGCTACAGACACTCAGGTTACTCTGGTCACTCCTGATACAGGGCTACAGACACTCAGGTTACTCTGGTCACTCCTGGTACAGGGCTACAGACACTCAGGTTACTCTGATACAGGGCTACAGACACTCAGGTTACTCTGATACAGTGCTACAGACACTCAGGTTACTCTGGTCACTCTGATACAGGGCTACAGACACTCAGGTTACTCTGGTCACTCCTGATACAGGGCTACAGACACTCAGGTTACTCTGGTCACTCCTGATACAGGGCTACAGACACTCAGGTTACTCTGGTCACTCTGATACAGGGCTACAGACACTCAGGTTACTATGGTCACTCTGGTACAGGGCTACAGACATTCATGTTACTCTGGTCACTCCTGATACAGGGCTACAGACACTCAGGTTACTCTGGTCACTCTGATACAGGGCTACAGACACTCAGGTTACTCTGGTCACTCTGGTACAGGGCTACAGACACTCAGGTTACTCTGGTCACTCCTGATACAGGGCTACAGACACTCAGGTTACTCTGATACAGGGCTACAGACACTCAGGTTACTCTGATACAGGGCTACAGACACTCAGGTTACTCTGATACAGGGCTACAGACACTCAGGTTACTCTGGTCACTCTGATACAGGGCTACAGACACTCAGGTTACTCTGGTCACTCCTGATACAGGGCTACAGACACTCAGGTTACTCTGGTCACTCCTGATACAGGGCTACAGACACTCAGGTTACTCTGGTCACTCCTGATACAGGGCTACAGACACTCAGGTTACTCTGGTCACTCCTGATACAGGGCTACAGACACTCAGGTTACTCTGATACAGGGCTACAGACACTCAGGTTACTCTGGTCACTCCTGATACAGGGCTACAGACACTCAGGTTACTCTGGTACAGGGCTACAGACACTCAGGTTACTCTGGTCACTCCTGATACAGGGCTACAGACACTCAGGTTACTCTGGTCACTCCTGGTACAGGGCTACAGACACTCAGGTTACTCTGATACAGGGCTACAGACACTCAGGTTACTCTGATACAGGGCTACAGACACTCAGGTTACTCTGGTCACTCTGATACAGGGCTACAGACACTCAGGTTACTCTGGTCACTCCTGATACAGGGCTACAGACACTCAGGTTACTCTGGTCACTCCTGATACAGGGCTACAGACACTCAGGTTACTCTGGTCACTCTGATACAGGGCTACAGACACTCAGGTTACTCTGGTCACTCCTGATACAGGGCTACAGACACTCAGGTTACTCTGGTCACTCTGATACAGGGCTACAGACACTCAGGTTACTCTGGTCACTCTGATACAGGGCTACAGACACTCAGGTTACTCTGGTCACTCTGATACAGGGCTACAGACACTCAGGTTACTCTGGTCACTCCTGATACAGGGCTACAGACACTCAGGTTACTATGGTCACTCTGGTACAGGGCTACAGACACTCAGGTTACTCTGGTCACTCTGATACAGGGCTACAGACACTCAGGTTACTCTGGTACAGGGCTACAGACACTCAGGTTACTCTGGTCACTCCTGATACAGGGCTACAGACACTCAGGTTACTCTGGTCACTCCTGATACAGGGCTACAGACACTCAGGTTACTCTGGTCACTCCTGATACAGGGCTACAGACACTCAGGTTATCCCAGACTCCTGGTACAGGGCTACAGACACTCAGGTTACTCTGGTCACTCTGATACAGGGCTACAGACACTCAGGTTACTCTGGTCACTCCTGATACAGGGCTACAGACACTCAGGTTACTCTGGTCACTCCTGATACAGGGCTACAGACACTCAGGTTACTCTGATACAGGGCTACAGACACTCAGGTTACTCTGGTCACTCCTGATACAGGGCTACAGACACTCAGGTTACTCTGGTACAGGGCTACAGACACTCAGGTTACTCTGGTCACTCCTGATACAGGGCTACAGACACTCAGGTTACTCTGGTCACTCCTGATACAGGGCTACAGACACTCTGGTAACTCCTGATACAGGGCTATAGACACTCAGGTTACTCTGGTCACTCTGATACAGGGCTACAGACACTCAGGTTACTCTGGTCACTCCTGATACAGGGCTACAGACACTCAGGTTACTATGGTCACTCTGGTACAGGGCTACAGACACTCAGGTTACTCTGGTCACTCCTGATACAGGGCTACAGACACTCAGGTTACTCTGGTCACTCTGATACAGGGCTACAGACACTCAGGTTACTCTGGTCACTCCTGATACAGGGCTACAGACACTCAGGTTACTCTGGTCACTCTGATACAGGGCTACAGACACTCAGGTTACTCTGGTCACTCTGATACAGGGCTACAGACACTCAGGTTACTCTGGTCACTCTGATACAGGGCTACAGACACTCAGGTTACTCTGGTCACTCCTGATACAGTGCTACAGACACTCAGGTTACTATGGTCACTCTGGTACAGGGCTACAGACACTCAGGTTACTCTGGTACAGGGCTACAGACACTCAGGTTACTCTGGTCACTCCTGATACAGGGCTACAGACACTCAGGTTACTCTGGTCACTCCTGATACAGGGCTACAGACACTCAGGTTACTCTGGTCACTCCTGATACAGGGCTACAGACACTCAGGTTATCCCAGACTCCTGGTACAGGGCTACAGACACTCAGGTTACTCTGGTCACTCTGATACAGGGCTACAGACACTCAGGTTACTCTGGTCACTCCTGGTACAGGGCTACAGACACTCAGGTTACTCTGGTCACTCCTGATACAGGGCTACAGACACTCAGGTTATCCCAGACTCCTGGTACAGGGCTACAGACACTCAGGTTTCTCTGGTCACTCTGGTACAGGGCTACAGACACTCAGGTTATCCCCAGACTCCTGATACAGGGCTACAGACACTCAGGTTATCCCCAGACTCCTGATACAGGGCTACAGACACTCAGGTTACTCTGATTCAGGGCTACAGACACTCAGGTTACTCTGGTCACTCCTGATACAGGGCTACAGACACTCAGGTTACTCTGGTCACTCCTGATACAGGGCTACAGACACTCAGACACAGACATCACCTTTTTTTCTTTAAATTATTGTTTTATGTAGGATGCTGCCTTTTTGGCCATGTTGCAGTTGTAAGTCGGCCTAATAAATAAATACAAATCCCTCTTCTATTAGGCCATGTTGTTGTCTTGTGAAAGATGCTGTTAAGCCACATAGCCTAGCACAGCCAGTTAAGTTATTTATATGGGCCTTCGCCCCAACACAGCCTAGCTCAGCCAGTTAAGTTATTTATATGGGCCTTCGCCCCCACACAGCCTAGCACAGCCAGTTAAGTTATTTATATGGGCCTTCGCCCCCACACAGCCTAGCTCAGACAGTTAAGTTATTTATATGGGCCTTCGCCCCCACACAGCCTAACTCAGCCAGTTAAGTTATTTATATGGGCCTTCGCCCCCACATAGCCTAGCTCAGACAGTTAAGTTATTTATATGGGCCTTCGCCCCCACACAGCCTAGCTCAGCCAGTTAAGTTATTTATATGGGCCTTCGCCCCCACATAGCCTAGCTCAGACAGTTAAGTTATTTATATGGGCCTTCGCCCCCACACAGCCTAGCTCAGCCAGTTAAGTTATTTATATGGGCCTTCGCCCCCACATAGCCTAGCTCAGACAGTTAAGTTATTTATATGGGCCTTCGCCCCCACACAGCCTAGCTCAGACAGTTAAATTATTTATATGGGCCTTCGCCCCCACACAGCCTAGCTCAGACAGTTAAGTTAATTTATATGTGCCTTCACTCTGAAGAAATAGACTCCAATTAAGCCCTCTTGTTGTTTTTAAAGTCAAATTAAAAGGAAGATTATTGTTGAAATGAATTACTTGACTGGTGTAGTTTTCTCCACCTGTTGATTGGCGCCACTTGCATAACAAGTTAGCTATATTTTCAACACCAGGTGCTGTTCACCTCCTATTGATTGTGCTGCTATATTATCAGCACCAGGTGCTGTTCACCTCCTATTGATTGTGCTGCTATATTTTCAGCACCAGGTGCTGTTCACCTCCTATTGATTGTGCTGCTATATTATCAGCACCAGGCGCTGTTCACCTCCTATTGATTGTGCTGCTATATTTTCAGCACCAGGTGCTGTTCACCTCCTATTGATTGTGCTGCTATATTATCAGCACCAGGTGCTGTTCACCTCCTATTGATTGCGCTGCAGTTGCCGCTTTAGGTTTCAGCCCCATAAAATGGTCCTCTACCTGCTTTATTAGTCTCCTACATTCTCTCCTCTTGAATGAAGTTAAAATGTAACTTGTGCATTATTTAGGGAGGTCACATTGTAGATACACTACACCACCATTATTTAGGGAGGTCACATTGTAGATACACTACACCACAATTATTTAGGGAGGTCACATTGTAGATATACTACACCACCATTATTTAGGGAGGTCACATTGTAGATACTCTACACCACCATTATTTAGGGAGATCACATTGTAGATACACTACACCACCAATATTTAGGGAGGTCACATTGTAGATATACTACACCACCATTTTTTAGGGAGGTCACATTGTAGATACTCTACACCACCATTATTTAGGGAGGTCACATTGTAGATACACTACACCACCATTATTTAGGGAGGGTAACATTGTAGATACTCTACACCACCATTATTTAGGGAGGTCACATTGTAGATACTCTACACCACCATTATTTAGGGAGGTCACATTGTAGATACACTACACCACCATTATGTAGGGAGGTCACATTGTAGATACTCTACACCACCATTATTTAGGGAGATCACATTGTAGATACACTACACCACCATTATTTAGGGAGGTCACATTGTAGATTCACTACACCACCATTATTTAGGGAGGTCATATTGTAGATACACTACACCACCATTATTTAGGGAGGTCACATTGTAGATACACTACACCACCATTATTTAGGGAGGTCACATTGTAGATTCACTACACCACCATTATTTAGGGAGGTCACATTGTAGATTCACTACACCACCATTATTTAGGGAGGTCACATTGTAGATACACTACACCACCATTATTTAGGGAGGTCACATTGTACATTCACTACACCACCATTATTTAGGGAGGTCATATTGTAGATACACTACACCACCATTATTTAGGGAGGTCACATTGTAGATACTCTACACCACCATTATTTAGGGAGGGTCACATTGTAGATACTCTACACCACCATTATTTAGGGAGGTCACATTGTAGATACACTACACCACCATTATTTAGGGGGGTCACATTGTAGATACTCTACACCACCATTATTTAGGGAGGTCACATTGTAGATACTCTACACCACCATTATTTAGGGAGGTCACATTGTAGATACACTACACCACCATTATTTAGGGGGGTCACATTGTAGATACTCTACACCACCATTATTTAGGGGGGGTCACATTGTAGATACTCTACACCACCATTATTTAGGGAGGTCACATTGTAGATACACTACACCACCATTATTTAGGGGGGTCACATTGTAGATACTCTACACCACCATTATTTAGGGAGGGTCACATTGTAGATACTCTACACCACCATTATTTAGGGAGGTCACGTTGTAGATACACTACACCACCATTATTTAGGGGGGTCACATTGTAGATACTCTACACCACCATCTAGAATACAGTAGGACCTCTTTCCATTTGTCCTTTTGAAACACACAGAAAACTATAGTATTTAGCCTAAAGCAGCATATGATTTTACAGTAGACTATAGATGTAGGCTACTGTATAGTCACATGGCTCAGTGTTAAAATGTTAGAGCAGCACATTGATCTGAACAAATCCTCTGAGTGAATGTCCCTTAATGAGAAAGAATTATCAAAATGAATGAGAATACTGCATTTTGAAATGCAAATACTATTGAGTCTGTAGACAAATTGAAATAGTGATTCGGATGTCAGTGGATCTGTGTGAGGGATGCATCCGATGAATTAAGGCATTTTGGAGGGGTTGAATGTTGCACCATTGATAAAGCAGATCAACTGAGCAAGGGTTAGAGTTAGGAAGAAAACTACAAAAAGACGCCATATTTGTGGTTCACAACTCTTAAGCCTGACTAACCGATGTCTTTATATAGCCTTGCTACTCTTATTTTCAAATGTATTTTTATTGTTGTTTTATTTCTTTACTTACCTACACACACACACACACACACACACACACACACACACACACACACACACACACACACACACACACACACACACACACACACACACACACACACACACACACACACACACACACACACACACACACACACACACATACCTTTTTTTCGCACTATTGGTTAGAGCCTGTAAGGAAGCATTTCACTCTAAGGTCTGTTGCTTTCGGCGCACGTGACAAATAAACTTTGATTTGATTTGAGACCTATTTATTAACATAAAGTCCACCACTGTAAGAGTCCTCAGTTGTAGTGAGAACATTGTGTCATATGTTTAAGGGGGGTTTCATGACTGTGATTCCAAAATGTTCCAATGCTGAGGAACTGTGTGTCATTTTTTTCCCAGTACGGGAAAATAAAAATGTATGAAATGTCTGCATTCACTACTGTAAATCGCTCTGGATAAGAGCGTCTGCTAAATGACTAAAATGTAAATGTTAAAACTGTAATGGTTTGAATACACCTGGGCTTTCTGTGAAGAACTACAACTCCCTGTTTCACGTTGCATCGCGTCCAGCGACGGCAACCGGAAATGGCGCCGGAATTGTAGTTCTAACCCCTTTGTGGGTTAGTAGAAAGAGGAGGAAGGGAAGCGCTACTAAGGTACACAATAGTAAATGTTGGTAGACAGAAGGTGCTCTTTGGTAAAAGGGGTGAGTTGGTCATCAAAAAGAAAGGAGGACCAAGGCACTCTTCATATAATTGATTAAAATGCCTTTATTAGTATGGCAGGTTCAATAGAAACAATGTTTTTGTTTAGAATAATTATTTATTAAATGTGCTACTTTGACCCCACCATGGCCTCCAGTCTCCCCTCTCCTGCAAAGTGAATTTATCTGAAATGTCAAGGCTTGATCTCTGAATGTGTTTCTCTGTAGGCTACATACTGAACCCTTAAAGCTACAATCCTTAGTTACTAATTCCATTATTGGACGGTTAAATTTTGCGGGTGCCAGGCAGAATCAGCTGCAGAAGTTATTCATTTATTTAAAGATGACAATGGTGATCTAGATATTCACATGACAATATTTACACAATAATCTACATTGATGATGGTGATCTAGATATTCACATGACAATATTTGCAAAATAATCTAAATTGACTTGCCTAGTTAAATAAAGGTTAAATAAAATATATTTACAAACTCCACAACTAACAGGTCAATACAAGACAATACTTTAGAGGAAGCAAACCTGTCTATTCCATTAGACTCTTGGGGAATATCAGGCTCAAGTCAGGTTCTCCTCACCATGACATCAATAGTAAATGACATGCAACACTGGCCTGTATCACATCTAACAATTAAACAGAAATGTGCTTCTTTCAACCCCAAAAGAGCAAAAAAACATACCATTATAAACAAAGGTTCAGGAATACAATGACATCAATTAAAAAGCAATGGACATGTTAAAAACAACACACCATCAGCCTCATTCATCTATTCCTCCATCAATTTCACCATCGTTGTTGTAGTCATCACCATCAGCCTCATTCATCTATTCCTCCATCAATATCACCATCGTTGTTGTAGTCATCACCCTCAGCCTCATTAATCTATTCCTCCATCAATATCACCATCGTTGTCATCGTCATCATCGGCATCATAATAGTCATCCTCCTCCTCTTCATAGTTTCTGCCCTCAATAAAAGCCCTTCTGAACGATTCACATTGTCCTTCTGCGTGCTGGAGCTCATCAAGCTTTCCAGCAAGGACAGCTCTTTCCCCAAGACAACATCCATCTTGCTCTGTGTAATGTTGTAAGGCCTCCACGATCAGTTCCTGCTCTGTGTAATGTTGTAAGGCCTCCACGATCAGTTCCTGCTCTGTGTAATGTTGTAAGGCTTCCACGATCAGTTCCTGCTCTGTGTAATGTTGTAAGGCCTCCACGATCAGTTCCTGCTCTGTGTAATGTTGTAAGGCCTCCACGATCAGTTCCTGCTCTGTGTAATGTTGTAAGGCCTCCACGATCAGTTCCTGCTCTGTGTAATGTTGTAAGGCCTCCACGATCAGTTCCTGCTCTGTGTAATGTTGTAAGGCCTCCACGATCAGTTCCTGCTCTGTGTAATGTTGTAAGGCCTCCACGATCAGTTCCTGCTCTGTGTAATGTTGTAAGGCCTCCACGATCAGTTCCTGCTCTGTGTAATGTTGTAAGGCCTCCACGATCAGTTCCTGCTCTGTGTAATGTTGTAAGGCCTCCACGATCAGTTCCTGCTCTGTGTAATGTTGTAAGGCCTCCACGATCAGTTCCTGCTCATGTGAGTAGAACATCTTGGCAGTGAAGACATCATCCTCAATCTACCGCTTCTCTTCACAAAGAGCACCAAGAGCCTTAGCTTGAGGTGCACCTCCCCATCATCCTCTGCTCCTCCTGGTCTCCAGGACCAATCAGTGCTGTCCACCTGCACTGCATCCTCATACACCAGGGCCTGTAGGAGCTGTGAGGACAAACCTCGTCTCCTCAGGTTGTAGTCCTTCACATGTGTTTTTATGCTACTACCGACCGTGGCCTTTTGGACAGGCAGTTGGCAATACCTTGACCATCTATTGATAACAGATAATCAATACCTTGACCATCTATTGATAACAGATAATCAATACCTTGACCATCTATTGATAACAGATAATCAATACCTTGACCATCTATTGATAACAGATAATCAATACCTTGACCATCTATTGATAACAGATAATCAATACCTTGACCATCTATTGATAACAGATAATCAATACCTTGACCATCTATTGATAACATATAATCAATACCTTGACCATCTATTAATAACAGATAATCAATACCTTGACCATCTATTGATAACAGATAATCAATACCTTGACCATCAATTAATAACAGATAATCAATACCTTGACCATCAATTAATAACAGAATATCAATACCTTGACCATCAATTAATAACAGATAATCAATACCTTGACCATCGATTGATAACAGATAATCTGTCACAGTTGTGGAAAGGAGTAGACCAAGGTGCAGCGTGGAAGATGTTCATCTTGTATTTATTTTACTCAGAACACTCTGACAATCAAACAAAACGACAGCAAAACAGTTCTGTCAGGTTTCACCAACTAAACAGAAAATAACTTCCCACAAGGACAAAGGAAAAACAGGCTGCCTACGTATGGCTTCCAATCAGAGACAACGAAAGACACCTGCCTCTGATTGGAAACCATACCCGGCCAAAACATAGAAAATAAAACATAGATTGCCCACCCACCTATCACACCCTGGCCTAGCTAAACAGAGAAAACACAGCTCTCCTAGGTCAGAGTGTGACATAATCAATACCTTGACCATCTATTGATAACAGATAATACAGACAGAAAATATGTTAAAGGTAATCCAATCTAAACAAAAAATAAATAAATCAAAAATTACCTAAAGCTGCTATAAAATTACTCTGATTACCATCCAACAATAGATCATTAGCAACAGAAACCAAGTTCAGAAACAGATACAAATAAACATTATTATTGTGTTTGACCACCCAGAATTATCATAGAACTGATATGAGTTGACTTGTTCCTATTGTTGAATATATATCTATAACCTGCATATTTTCAGGCCACAGAGGAACCTCCGTTCTAGCAGCAGACTGAAGGTTCCCTCCAGATTGGTCCTCAATCTGTTCCTCTGCAGTCTGTGGAGTGCAGTCTGGAAGAGACTGCTGGTGGGGGACCATCAATCTGTTACTCTGCAGTCTGTGGAGTGCAGTCTGGAAGAGACTGCTGGTGGGGGACCATCAATCTGTTACTCTGCAGTCTGTGGAGTGCAGTCTGGAAGAGACTGCTGGTGGGGGACCATCAATATGTTACTCTGCAGTCTGTGGAGTGCAGTCTGGAAGAGACTGCTGGTGGGGGACCATCAATCTGTTCCTCTTCAGTCTGTGGAGTGCAGTCTGGAAGTGACTGCTGGTGGGGGACCATCAATCTGTTCCTCTGCAGTCTGTGGAGTGCAGTCTGGAAGAGACTGCTGGTGGGGGACCATCAATCTGTTACTCTGCAGTCTGTGGAGTGCAGTCTGGAAGTGACTGCTGGTGGGGGACCATCAATCTGTTCCTCTGCAGTCTGTGGAGTGCAGTCTGGAAGAGACTGCTGGTGGGGGACCATCAATCTGTTCCTCTGCAGTCTGTGGAGTGCAGTCTGGAAGAGACTGCTGGTGGGGGACCATCAATCTGTTACTCTGCAGTCTGTGGAGTGCAGTCTGGAAGAGACTGCTGGTGGGGGACCATCAATCTGTTACTCTGCAGTCTGTGGAGTGCAGTCTGGAAGAGACTGCTGGTGGGGGACCATCAATCTGTTACTCTGCAGTCTGTGGAGTGCAGTCTGGAAGAGACTGCTGGTGGGGGACCATCAATCTGTTACTCTGCAGTCTGTGGAGTGCAGTCTGGAAGAGACTGCTAGTGGGGGACCATCAATCTGTTACTCTGCAGTCTGTGGAGTGCAGTCTGGAAGAGACTGCTGGTGGGGGACCATCAATCTGTTACTCTGCAGTCTGTGGAGTGCAGTCTGGAAGAGACTGCTGGTGGGGGACCATCAATCTGTTCCTCTGCAGTCTGTGGAGTGCAGTCTGGATGAGACTGCTGGTGGGGGACCATCGATGGAGGATGCTGTTCTTCCTCTCCATCGTCTTCAGTTTTCTGTCATCAGAAAGGTTCTAAATACTTTGACCAGGGAGATCAATTATATTCATTGATCTAACAATTACACTGTTAAAAACTGAGGAAGTACCTATCGAACTGCACAAGCTGAAAAACAGCTGTTCCATCTCCACTTTCCTGCTGTGCCCTGAAAATAAAACATGGATTACAGAGGGCATACAATAATGCATGTCGAAAAATAACAACTTTGCTTAGTCATTTGAAATGAATTACATACATTGCAATTGTATGTTGCTGGAGCATTGCAACATATTGCTCCTCCCAGCACAGAGCAGGTTTTTGCCTCTCAAGGGTGACACTGACATTCCTGCCCCAATCCCTAATGGTGCCCAGTGTTGTTCCTACAACATAACAACACTGACTTTCCTGCCCCAATCCCTAATGGTGTCCAGTGTTGTTCCTAAAACATAACAACACTGACATTCCTGCCCCAATCCCTAATGGTGTCCAGTGTTGTTCCTACAACACAACAACACTGACATTCCTGCCCCAATCCCTAATGGTGTCCAGTGTTGTTCCTACAACATAACAACACTGACATTCCTGCCCCAATCCCTAATGGTGTCCAGTGTTGTTCCTACAACACAACAACACTGACATTCCTGCCCCAATCCCTAATGGTGTCCAGTGTTGTTCCTACAACATAACAACACTGACATTCCTGCCCCAATCCCTAATGGTGTCCAGTGTTGTTCCTACAACATAACAACACTGACATTCCTGCCCCAATCCCTAATGGTGTCCAGTGTTGTTCCTAAAACATAACAACACTGACATTCCTGCCCCAATCCCTAATGGTGTCCAGTGTTGTTCCTAAAACATAACAACAGTGACAGATGTGACAACATTTCTAATCAATACTGAAATTCTATGCTTAGATTATTGATACAATGGTTTACCTGGAAGAGACTGTGCAATTTCTTCCATTTCCCTTTTTGCCTCTGTTGCAACTTCTGTTGCTGGCGAAACCCTCTATGGCAGAGAGTCCACTACATCAAAACAACAGGAAATGTTAGGAACATCACTAGAGTCAACCAGCATCAAGTAAATGAATAACAATTCCAAGTGTACTAACGTAGCCTCTGGCGTTTTCCCATGGTGGAGAAGTGCATCAGTCAGGAGGTCAATAAGATGGGACGGCCTCATTTCTTTGGTGACCTTCCCAAAGCGCCTCAGATACGACCACAGCCTCTCCATCTGCTCCCCATCTGCCAGTCCAGCACCTTCCACATATCGGGTGTTGAATTTCATCTAGAAATATAAAATCATGTCATACCATGGTAAAAGGGTTATTTGGTTAAACCTTATAAAATATGAATAAATACCTACTGATAATATTAATGATCCTGTTCAAGTACCTGACATGGCAAGTCATGTCCATCAGCATGGAAAACTGGAACAACCAATCTGGTCCCATGATTCAATTCAGGAAAGTTTCTCTAAAAAGTTATGGACAAAATGTTCATGTTAAAACTATTGTTGGAGAAACTGCTTTTCAAATGTTAAAGTCAATGAGATCTTGAATAAAAAAGATGAATTACTTGCACATGTAGCTGCATCTGGAATCAATGTCCTCCATGAAGATGAGGTTGATGTTCTGGCCTCTCATCCCTTCCTTCATCTCTCAGCAGGTTCACTGCATCTGGCATCAATGTGTTCCATGAAGATGAGGTTGATGTTCTGGCCTCTCATCCCCTCCTTCATCTCTCAGCAGGTTCACTGCATCTGGCATCAATGTCCTCCATGAAGATGAGGTTGATGTTCTGGCCTCTCATCCCCTCCTTCATCTCTCAGCAGGTTCACTGCATCTGGCATCAATGTCCTCCATGAAGATGAGGTTGATGTTCTGGCCTCTCATCCCTTCCTTCATCTCTCAGCAGGTTCACTGCATATGACAAACCACAGAAGAAGTACATCATTATCTGCACTAAATAACTAAATTCAATTTACTAAATTAACTAAATTAATCAACACTGAAGTAAAATACTGAAAAAGAAACTGAAAAAAACTCCTTATTACTGCATCCCACCTTTCACCCTTTTTCATGTTCAGGAAGTGAAGCGGGTGGTCATGCTGGCAGGAAACCCCAACACGCCTGTCTCCTACAATTTCCTTGTTTTGGGTTTGGACCTGATGGCATTGCCTGCTTGAAATCCATGGCAACCCTAAAATATCTATAATAATATAAAGTACAATACAAGTATTATGTACTGAAATGCTTCCTTGCAGGTTAACCTCTTGACAATGCAACAACAATAGAACAAGTCAGTAGCTAAGTTAATAAAAAGAGTACTACAATAGTAATAAACCCTTCATTCATCAGTATCCTGAACATAGCTGGGTGTTTCTGGGATAGAGGGTTGATATTAAAGTCAGTACTGCAATAGTAATAAACCCTTCATTCATCAGTATCCTGAACATAGCTGGGTGTTTCTGGGATAGAGGGTTGATATTAAAGTCAGTACTACAATAGTAATAAACCCTTCATTCATCAGTATCCTGAACATAGCTGGGTGTTTCTGGGATAGAGGGTTGATATTAAAGTCAGTACTACAATAGTAATAAACCCTTCATTCATCAGTATCCTGAACACAGCTGGGTGTTTCTGGGATAGAGGGTTGATATTAAAGTCAGTACTACAATAGTAATAAACCCTTCATTCATCAGTATCCTGAACATAGCTCGGTGTTTCTGGGATAGAGGGTTGATATTAAAGTCAGTACTACAATAGTAATAAACCCTTCATTCATCAGTACCCTGAACATAGCTGGGTGTTTCTGGGATAGAGGGTTGATATTAAAGTCAGTACTACAATAGTAATAAACCCTTCATTCATCACTATCCTGAACATAGCTGGGTGTTTCTGGGATAGAGGGTTGATATTAAAGTCAGTACTACAATAGTAATAAACCCTTCATTCATCAGTATCCTGAACATAGCTGGGTGTTTCTGGGGTAGAGGGTTGATATAAAAGTCTATATATTCAGCAATAAAAGTCTATATATTCAGCAATACAGTAAGATTCTGAGACACAATCACTTCCTATTGGTCAGCTGCAGGGAACTGCCCACGTCTCTGAGACACAATCACTTCCTATTGGTCAGCCGCAGGGAACCGCCCACGTCTCTGAGACACAATCACTTCCTATTGGTCAGCCGCAGGGAACCGCCGACGTCTCTGAGACACAATCATTTACTATTGGTCAGCCGCAGGGAACCGCCCACGTCTCAGGAGATATGTATTTTAGGCAGTAAGTAAAACTGCCTAGGCCTTGGAGAATCTGTCCCAAAAAGACAGACCATCTGTTTAT
Source organism: Salmo salar (assembly GCF_965601325.2). Classification (NCBI taxonomy): domain Eukaryota; kingdom Metazoa; phylum Chordata; class Actinopteri; order Salmoniformes; family Salmonidae; genus Salmo; species Salmo salar. Next base: position 557,915 of record NW_027675358.1, read on the forward strand.
CTGTAATGTACTTATCCTCATACAGTTTATCTCCTGGATTAATCTTTGTGTTTTCTGGTTGTGTTGAGTGGGACAATGGAACATAGTGTTTAACATGATCCTATTGTGTATTGGCTTCAAGAAGATATTCACTTTATCCATTACAACAATCTGAGCCCCCTTATCTGCTGGTTTAATCACTATATTTCTAGAGCTTGATTTTTAACCATTTGTAAGGTTAAGCTGATAAAAAAGGTGAGGTTCTGAATAGTGAAAAGGAAGCCACATCCCTACGTATCAGAGTCTGTATAGTTTCTGACTCCAACTGAGGTTCCCAATGTGAGGGGTTTGGAAATAGTATCTGAGGAAAATCTGTTTCATATTCACAATGATCTGATAACTTCAATCTTCTATGATAGACGTGTAGATCCCCTCCGGAGCTCCTCCCAGTCCACCTGTTTAGGAGTTGGTATGAAAGTCTGTTCACCTGTTTAGGAGTTGGTATGAAAGTCAGTCCACCTGTTTAGGAGTTGGTATGAAAGTCAGTCCACCTGTTTAGGAGTTGGTATGAAAGTCAGTCCACCTGTTTAGGAGTTGGTATGAAAGTCAGTCCACCTGTTTAGGAGTTGGTATGAAAGTCAGTCCACCTGTTTAGGAGTTGGTATGAAAGTCAGTCCACCTGTTTAGGAGTTGGTATGAAAGTCAGTCCACCTGTTTAGGAGTTGGTATGAAAGTCAGTCCACCTGTTTAGGAGTTGGTATGAAAGTCAGTCCACCTGTTTAGGAGTCGGTATGAAAGTCAGTCCACCTGTTTAGGAGTCGGTATGGAAGTCAGTCCACCTGTTTAGGAGTTGGTATGAAAGTCAGTCCACCTGTTTAGGAGTCGGTATGGAAGTCAGTCCACCTGTTTAGGAGTTGGTATGAATGTCAGTCCACCTGTTTAGGAGTTGGTATGAAAGTCAGTCCACCTGTTTAGGAGTTGGTATGAAAGTCAGTCCACCTGTTTAGGAGTTGGTATGAAAGTCAGTCCACCTGTTTAGGAGTTGGTATGAAAGTCAGTCCACCTGTTTAGGAGTTGGTATGAAAGTCAGTCCACCTGTTTAGGAGTTGGTATGAAAGTCAGTCCACCTGTTTAGGAGTTGGTATGAAAGTCAGTCCATCTGTTTAGGAGTTGGTATGAAAGTCAGTCCACCTGTTTAGGAGTTGGTATGAAAGTCAGTCCTCTTTCTAGAACCTCACTCTCGGCTTGGTTGAGCCCAATGGGACATTGCTGGTCAAGACCTCAAATGGGTTGTGAAGTAGTATGGACATATTGATGGAACAAGGTCACTAAACTGGTGGATAGACAGGGTAGATCCAAGAGCCTCGGCTGTCATCTAGAGGGGGTTTCTCTGTACTGCTTGACACATGGAGACTCAGTGGAGGCCCAGTGCAAGTGCTCAAAGTAGACTAGTGATTAGAGTGGTGGGTCAGTAACTGGTATGGTCTGATAGACTAGTGGTTAGAGTGGTGGGTCAGTACCTGGTATAGTCAGATAGACTAGTGGTTAGAGTGGTGGGTCAGTAACTGGTATGGTCAGATAGACTAGTGGTTAGAGTGGTGGGTCAGTAACTGGTATGGTCAGATAGACTAGTGGTTAGAGTGGTGGGTCAGTAACTGGTATGGTCAGATAGACTAGTGGTTAGAGTGGTGGGTCAGTAACTGGTATGGTCAGATAGACTAGTGGTTAGAGTGGTGGGTCAGTAACTGGTATGGTCAGATAGACTAGTGGTTAGAGTGGTGGGTCAGTAACTGGTATGGTCAGATAGACTAGTGGTTAGAGTGGTGGGTCAGTAACTGGTATGGTCAGATAGACTAGTGGTTAGAGTGGTGGGTCAGTAACTGGTATGGTCAGATAGACTAGTGGTTAGAGTGGTGGGTCAGTAACTGGTATGGTCAGATAGACTAGTGGTTAGAGTGGTGGGTCAGTAACTGGTATGGTCAGATAGACTAGTGGTTAGAGTGGTGGGTCAGTAACTGGTATAGTCAGATAGACTAGTGGTTAGAGTGGTGGGTCAGTAACTGGTATGGTCAGATAGACTAGTGGTTAGAGTGGTGGGTCAGTAACTGGTATGGTCAGATAGACTAGTGGTTAGAGTGGTGGGTCAGTAACTGGTATGGTCAGATAGACTAGTGGTTAGAGTGGTGGGTCAGTAACTGGTATGGTCAGATAGACTAGTGGTTAGAGTGGTGGGTCAGTAACTGGTATGGTCAGATAGACTAGTGGTTAGAGTGGTGGGTCAGTAACTGGTATGGTCAGATAGACTAGTGGTTAGAGTGGTGGGTCAGTAACTGATATGTTGCTGGTTTGAATACCTGAGCCGTGAAGGTAAAAATCTGTTGGTGCCCTTAAGCAAGGCACTTACACCTAATTTGCTCCAGGGGCGCCGTATGGCTGACCCTGTAAAACAACACATTTCTCTGCATCTATCTGGTGTCTGTGACAATAAAACATTATAAAAAGCTAGCCAACATAAAGAAAATGACAGCATTGATTTTTTTTAATTACAACAGTTAATTTAACAATGCTGGTTATAAATCTTGTAGACATTCATCCAAGGACAGCTTGACTTGCATTACATTCTCACTGCAGAAAAATATTCTCATTAAATCACATGACTTCTAGTTAGAGAAAAGGATTCCTGTTAACACGGCCTGCTACAAGCAGGAAACAAGTTATGGACGAACCAGAAATGTAACATATCTGTTTGATAGTAACCCTGGATGATGAATGTGTGAACTATCTTGTCATCTTTTTGGGTAACCACATTGGAACATTCTAGTCTTTAAGGACATAAACTGGCAGAACAGGTTTCAGCAAAGTATGGAGTCATTGTTTTCAGGAAGGTGTACCCATGGTGATAGGAGAGACAGGAGGCAGACTAAGAGCAAAGTTAGCCACCTGAACTACTGTCCTACAAAGACAAACAGCATCTACACAAACAGCCACCTGAACTACTGTCCTACAAAGACAAACAGCATCTACACAAACAGCCACCTGAACTACTGTCCTACAAAGACAAACAGCATCTACACAAACAGCCACCTGAACTACTGTCCTACAAAGACAAACAGCATCTACACACACAGCCACCTGAACTACTGCCCTAGAAAAGACAAGGAGCAGTCTACACAAACAGCCACCTGAACTACTGCCCTAGAAAAGACAAGGAGCAGTCTACACAAACAGCCACCTGAACTACTGCCCTAGAAAAGACAAGGAGCAGTCTACACACACAGCCACCTGAACTACTGCCCTAGAAAAGACAAGGAGCAGTCTACACACACAGCCACCTGAACTACTGCCCTAGAAAAGACAAGGAGCAGTCTACACAAACAGGCCACCTGAACTACTGCCCTACAAAGACAAGGAGCAGTCTACACAAACAGCCACCTGAACTACTGCCCTACAAAGACAAGGAGCATCTACACAAACAGCCACCTGAACTACTGCCCTAGAAAAGACAAGGAGCAGTCTACACAAACAGCCACCTGAACTACTGTCCTACAAAGACAAGGAGCAGTCTACACAAACAGCCACCTGAACTACTGCCCTAGAAAAGACAAGGAGCAGTCTACACACACAGTGAATCTGAGAAAAATGGTTTCAAGTTTGTTTTTTAGTCCATGCATATCAACCATGACCACTGATCTGACCTATGACCCCTAAAATGCAAAAGAAAAGTGCAGTATCTAGAAATCTGAATGTGTTTATCCAGCTTTCTTGTTGTTTTTCTGTTTGATGGAACTAGTTGAGAGTTCTGTGTTATTTCTTATTTTATGTACCTTTATTTCACCTTTATTTAACCAGGTGGCCAGTTGAGAACAAGTTCTCATTTACAACTGCGACCTGGCCAAGATAAAGCAAAGCAGTGTGACACAAACAACACAGAGTTACACATGGGATAAATGTCACGTCCTGACCAGTAAAAGGGGTTATTTGTTATTGTAGTTTGGTCAGGGCGTGGCAGGGGGGTGTTTGTTTTGTGTGTTTCGGGGTTTTGATGTATGTTCTATATTTTCTATTTCTATGTTTATTCTAAGTTTCTCTTTCTATGTTGTGTTTTTTCAATGACCTCCAATTAGAGGCAGCTGGTGGTTGTTGTCTCTAATTGGAGGCCATATTTAGTGTGTTCGTTTTCACTTGTGTTTGTGGGTGGTTGTTTCCGGTTTAGTCTGTGCACCTTACTGGGCTGTTATCGTCGTTATTTTGTTTGAGTTTGTTTGAGTTTACCTTCAATAAATACTAAGATGAGCAATATACCCACTGCATATTGGTCCGATGATTTTTCCTCTTCAGACGATGAAGTTTATGACAATAAACCAACGTACAGTCAATAACACAATAGAAAGGTCTATATACAGTGTGTGCAAATGTAGTAAGATTAGGGAAGTAAGGCAATAAATAGGCCAGAGGGGAAAAATAATTACAATTTAGCAATTAAACACTGGAATGATAGATGTGCAGAAGATGAATGTGCAAGTAGAGATACTGGGGTGCAAAGGATAAAGGAAATTACAAAATGGGGATGAGGTAGTTGGTTGGGCAATGTACAGATGGGCTATGTACAGGTGCAATGATCGGTAAGCTGCTCTGACAGCTGATGCTTGAAGTTAATGAGGGAGATATAAGTCACCTGCTTCAGTGATTTTTGCAGTTCGTTCCAGTCATTGGCAGCAGGGAACTGGAAGGAAAGGTGGACAAATGAGGAGTTGGCTTTGGGGGTGACCAGTGAGATATACCTGCTGGAGCACGTGCTACTGGTGGGTGCTGCTATTGTGACCAGTGAGCTGAGATAAGGCAGGGCTTTACCTAGCAAAGGCTTATAGATGACCTGGAGCCAGTGGGTTTGGCGATGAATATGAAGTGAGGGCCAGCCAACGAGAGCATACAGGTCGCAGTGATGGGTAGTATATCGGGCTTTGGTGACAAAACGGATGGCACTGTGGTAGACTACATCCAATTTGCTGAGTAGAGTGTTGGAGGCTATATTGTAAATGACATCGCCGAAGTCAAGGATCGGTAGGATAGTCAGTTTTACGAGGGTATGTTTCACAGCATGAGTGAAGGATGCTTTGTTGCGAAATAGGACGCCGATTCTAGATTTAACTTTGGATTGGAGATGTTTGATGTGAGTCTGGAAGGAGAGTTTACAGTCTAACCAGACACCTAGGTATATGTAGTTGTCCACATATTCTAAGTCAGAAGCGTCCAGAGTAGTGATGCTGGACGGGCGGGCAGGTGCAGGCAGCGATCGGTTGAAGAGCATGGGTTTAGTTTTACTTACATTTAAGAGCAGTTGGAGGCCACGGAAGGAGAGTTGTATGGCATTGAAGCTCGTCTGGAGGGTTGTTAACACAGTGTCCAAAGAAGGGCCAGAAGTATACAGAATGGTGTCGTCTGCGTAGAGGTGGATCAGAGAATCACCAGCAGCAAGAGCAACATCATTGATGTATACAGAGAAAAGAGTCGGCCCGAGAATTGAACCCTGTGGCACCCCCATAGAGACTGCCAGAGGCCCGGACAACAGGCCCTCCGATTTGACACACTGAACTCTATCTGAGAAGTAGTTGGTGAACCAGGCGAGGCAGTCATTTGAGAAACCAAGGCTGTTGAGTCTGCTGATAAGAATACGGTGATTGACAGAGTCGAAAGCCTTGGCCAGGTCGATGAAGACGGCTGCACAGTATTGTCTTTTATCAATGGCGATTATGATATCGTTGAGGACCTTGAGCGTTGCTGAGGTGCACCCATGATCAGCTCTGAAACCAGATTGCATAGCGGAGAAGGTACGGTGGAATTCTAGATGGTCGGTGATCTGTTTATTAACTTGGCTTTCGAAGACTTTAGAAAGGTAGGGTAGGATAGATATAGGTCTGTAACAGTTTGGGTCTAGAGTGTCACCCCCTTTGAAGAGGGGGATGACCGCTTTCCAGTCTTTAGCGATCTCAGACGATACGAAAGAGAGGTTGGACAGGCTAGTTATGTAGTTGTGTTTTCATGTTTTGAATGTTGTATTGTAGTAGGCCTAACCCTCACCAATTATTCTGGTGATGGAGAGAGACACCAGACAAGACACAGAGACAGCAACAGAAGAATAGGATATGATGGAGAGAGACACCAGACCAGACACAGAGACAGCAACAGAAGAATAGGATATGATGGAGAGAGACACCAGACAAGACACAGAGACTGCAACAGATGACACAGAGAAAGTGATGGAGAGAGGCAGAGAAGGGGAGTGTTGAGAAGACTGTAGTACTTATAGCTGCTATAGGGGTTCTAATTACTGCACTGTTTGTGAGTCTGTATGTGTGTGTGTGTGTGTGTGTGTGTGTGTGTGTGTGTGTGTGTGTGTGTGTGTGTGTGTGTGTGTGTGTGTGTGTGTGTGTGTGTGTGTGTGTGTGTGTGTGTGTGTGTGTGTGTGTGTGTGTGTGTGTGAGAGAGTGAGAGGGTGTTTTGGTACTGTAGGATTCTTTAATCAATGTGGCTCATTGGACAGGTCAGAGTCTCAACACAATTGAAAACTTACCATCAATTAAACACCAAATGATGTAATTTCTTGTGGAAGAATGGTTTCACATCCCTCCAATAGACTTCCAGACAGTTGTAGAATGTTTGCCAAGGCTCATTGTAAGAGCTGTAAAGAGAGAGGGACTCGGAGAGAGAACAGGTAGAACCTGATATGTAAATGAGCAGAGCAAACGAAAGTAACTTTCAACGACCGAATGATCGGTAAGACGGTAAGACGACGATTGTTATGTGTATTAATATAGTTGATGATATTGTTGTGTGTATTAATATAGTTGATGATATTGTTGTGTGTATTAATATAGTTGATGGTATTGTTGTGTGTATTAATATAGTTGATATTGTTATGTATATTAATATAGTTGATGATATTGTTGTGTGTATTAATATAGTTGATATTGTTATGTGTATTAATATAGTTGATGATATTGTTATGTGTATTAATATAGTTGGTGATATTGTTATGTGTATTCATATAGTTGATGGTATTGTTGTGTGTATTAATATAGTTGATGATATTGTTATGTGTATTAATATAGTTGATGATATTGTTGTGTGTATTAATATAGTTGATGATATTGTTATGTGTATTAATATAGTTGATGATATTGTTATGTGTATTAATATAGTTGATGATATTGTTATGTGTATTAATATAGTTGATGATATTGTTGTGTGTATTAATATAGTTGATGATATTGTTATGTGTATTAATATAGTTGATGATATTGTTATGTGTATTCATATAGTTGATGATATTGTTATGTGTATTAATATAGTTGATGGTATTGTTATGTGTATTCATATAGTTAATTATATTTTTGGTGGACAGTGTTATAATAGTCCTACTCTCCTTAAAATGTTTTGGATATAAATTAGATGCGTGGGGTGAATTCGTTCTGTGCCCATCTGTGTGCCCCAGGGTGATCGCTCCTACACTATCTACAATCTAAAAGGGTTCTTTGGCTGTCCCCATAGTAGAACCCTTTGTAGAACCCTTTTTTTGGTACTAGGTAGAACACTTTTGGGTTCCGTGAAGAACCCTTTCCACAGAGGGTTCTACATGGAAGCCAGAAGGGTTCTACCTGGAACCCAAAAGCGTTCTCCTATGGGGACGGCCGGAGGACCCGTTTGGAACCCTTTATTCTAAGAGTGTACTGTATCATAGGTCTATAGACTTGTCTTCTCAAAACAGGCTTAAAACACAACAAGTAACAAACAAACATGTTCTCTTTATAATCTACAGTTAACTCCTTTCACTCAGGGAGGTATGTTGTGTGAAAGAGAGACAAATAAATATTGTTCGAGAGACTAACAACAACTTACACTTCCTCAAAACAGTTTGTGTGTATTCATTAGTGCCCACCGTAGCAAAACGTTTGGCAACAGAAACCGTTTAGGTCACATTGTACAGCGTTTAGAGTAAACGGTTTATGTTTTATTTAACATCTTAAAACTGTTGGCTGTGGAGTAAACTAATGAATACAACCCAGGTTGTTGCCTACGACTCGGCATGTTGATACCTGCCTCTTGCTGAAACCTGAACGTAGCCTGAGGGGTATACTATGATACAGGCTTGATATACTGGTTTTCTAAAGCTAGCCAGCTTCAGTTAACTTCACATTCCAGCTCAGGCCTCACCCATCAGAATATACACAACAGAACAGAAAAAAATCACAATGAAGTTTCAAGGTGAGAATCCTGCCAGGGATTATTGTAAAGTGTGGAGATAAATTAAATGTAATGTTAGTATAGTGAATGACAGTAAAACACTCCTAACAGTCTGCTACTACTGAGACAGGTTGGTGTAATGTTAGTATAGTGAATGACAGTAAAACACTCCTAACAGTCTACTACTACTGAGACAGGTTGGTGTAATGTTAGTATAGTGAATGACAGTAAAACACTCCTAACAGTCTACTACTACTGAGACAGGTTGGTGTAATGTTAGTATAGTGAATGACAGTAAAACACTCCTAACAGTCTACTACTACTGAGACAGGTTGGTGTAATGTTAGTATAGTGAATGACAGTAAAACACTCCTAACAGTCTACTACTACTGAGACAGGTTGTTGTCAGTTTAATCATATAAATGGAGCAGACTGGACGTGGTCAAGTCAAATTCAATATATCAATATTCATATATTATAGTTCTACATTTAACATTTCATATGATAATGTAATTGTATCATAGTTCCACTTTAATGTAGTGATACTCTACATTTCATATGATAATGTAATTGTATCATAGTTCCTCTATAGTGCAGTGATCCTCTACATTTCATATGATAATGTAATTGTATCATAGTTCCACTATAGTGCAGTGATCCTCGCTATATGAGCCACTTCACAATTCCAACTAAGTGACCCAATTGGTGCCAACGTCGCGATGCGTAGGTTGTTGGCCTTTTACATGTGCGACCTGGGTTCACTTCCCTGCCCAGCTGTTTGCTACATTGGTGTCAGAAGTGGTATGGTGTCTGTGAGGTCATCAGAATGGACCGGATGTGTGAGGGGTCTGAGTAGTCGAAGCACGGGACTAATTAATACTGATACTGGGTTAACACTATTAATACTGATACTGGGTTAACCCTATTGATACTGATACTGGGTTAACCCTATTGATACTGATACTGGGTTAACACTATGTATACTGATACTGGGTTAACCCTATTGATACTGATACTGGGTTAACACTATTGATACTGATACTGGGTTAACACTATTGATACTGATACTGGGTTAACACTATTGATACTGATACTGGGTTAACACTATTGATACTGATACTGGGTTAACACTATTGATACTGATACCGGGTTAACACTATTGATACTGATACCGGGTTAACACTATTGATACTGATACTGGGTTAACCCTATTAATACTGATACTGGGTTAACACTATTGATACTGATACTGGGTTAACACTATTGATACTGGGTTAACACTATTGATACTGGGTTAACACTATTGATACTGATACTGGGTTAACACTATTGATACTGATACTGGGTTAACCCTATTGATACTGATACTGGGTTAACCCTATTGATACTGATACTGGGTTAACACTATTAATACTGATACTGGGTTAACACTATTTATACTGATACTGGGTTAACACTATTAACACTGATACTGGGTTAACACTATTGATACTGATACTGGGTTAACACTATTGATACTGGGTTAACACTATTGATACTGATACTGGGTTAACCCTATTGATACTGATACTGGGTTAACACTATTGATACTGATACTGGGTTAACACTATTGATACTGATACTGGGTTAACCCTATTGATACTGATACTGGGTTAACACTATTTATACTGATACTGGGTTAACACTATTGATACTGATACTGGGTTAACCCTATTGATACTGATACTGGGTTAACCCTATTGATACTGATACTGGGTTAACCCTATTGATACTGATACTGGGTTAACCCTATTGATACTGATACTGGGTTAACCATATTGATACTGATACTGGGTTAACCCTATTAATACTGATACTGGGTTAACCCTATTGATACTGATACTGGGTTAACACTATTGATACTGATACTGGGTTAACCCTATTGATACTGATACTGGGTTAACCCTATTGATACTGATACTGGGTTAACCCTATTGATATTGATACTGGGTTAACACTATTTATACTGATACTGGGTTAACCCTATTGATACTGATACTGGGTTAACCCTATTGATACTGATACTGGGTTAACCCTATTAATACTGATACTGGGTTAACCCTATTGATACTGATACTGGGTTAACCCTATTGATATTGATACTGGGTTAACCCTATTGATACTGATACTGGGTTAACCCTATTGATACTGATACTGGGTTAACCCTATTGATACTGATACTGGGTTAACACTATTAATACTGATACTGGGTTAACCCTATTGATACTGATACTGGGTTAACCCTATTGATACTGATACTGGGTTAACCCTACTTGGGGCGGCAGGTAGCTGCGCTCCAACGCTCTAGTGGTTAGTTAGAGCGTTGGATTGGTAACCGAAAGGCTGCAAGATCAAATCCCTGAGCTGACAAGGTAAAAATCGGTTGTTTACCCCTGAACAAGGCAGTTAACCCACTGTTCCTAAGCCATCATTGAAAATAAGAATTTGTTCTTAACTGACTTGCCTAGTAAAATAAATAAATAAATACTGGGTTAACCCTATTTGTGCGATGCATAGGGTGTTTTCCTTGTTCACCAGCGACCTGGGTTCACTGCCCTGCACCACTGTTTGCTACAATATTAATATCATAGACTATCTGTTAAACGAAGAGACACCACAATATGAGTGAAAGGATTTCAGGATAATATCAGTGAGTGTTGATTTAGAGTTGTCTTCTGGGTTCATCCTTGTAGCTGCCTTTATCAACAGGGTGAAATGTAACAAATGACATCAGAGTTGGGAGGTAACCAGTCCTTGTTTAAATCACCATGACAACCATTTCATTATTTCTCCAGAGCAGCAAGGGAATCTAGAGACTCAACCTTTGTAGAATCACAATCACCTTTATTCACCAAGTACATTTGCACGTACATATGTAGGATCTTAATTTGAGCCAGTTTACTACAGCAGGAAAATATTCCTGCAGCAACAAGAAATGTGAATTATCATGGGGATTATAATTAATGGACATTTTTGTAGGGGTTGATACTTAAGTCTGATATCTCTAAGTGGAAATTACAAACTTCAGAAGCCTTTTTAATCCTCAAATACACTACAAGTTTTACATTTCCTGCATTGCAGGAACGTTCTTCTGCAGTAGGGAGTGATCAAAATAAGATCCTACATCTGTACACATAATTTTACATGGTGAATAACATACAGCTGGCAGGTTTTACGCTTTTTCGATAGTACACCGATCTCTGGTAAGACAAGGGGTGGCGGTTTATGTATATTTGTATGTATGTGTATATAGCCTCAACTATTGTTATTTTACTGCTGCTGTTTAATTTTTGTTACTTTTTATGTCTATTTTTTTCTTATGTGTTTTTTATTTAACACCTATTTTTCTTAAAACTTGTTGGTTAAGAGCTTGTAAGTAAGCATTTCACTGTAAGGTCTACAACTGTGGTATTCGGTGCATGTGGCAAATAAAATGTAAATAAATAAAATGTGAATATATTTGATAGACAACATTTAGAGGCAGAATACAGACAGAAGAGTTATAACATTATACACAGCTAGGTAGAGTGAGCATAGAACTATATGAGAATACATTTTTATTTTATTTTATTTAACCTTTATTTAACTAGGCAAGTCAGTTAAGAACAAATTCTTATTTACAATGATGGCCCAGGGGCGAAAATCTGATATCAACTTTGGAGGGGACAATTACATTACATTTTCTCAAGAGCAATTCCTGAGGGGGACACCAAAAGTAGTGCTGTAACACATAGCCTACGTTTAATATGGTAAATGTATATTGAGGAACCAAAGAAATAAGGTGTTTGCCGTACTCCTAACTACCGGTACCCAAAACTACACAACTAATCACAACAGCAATACCATTGCCTTTAACAAATCTTAGTTCAGTCACCAGTTTAAGTTGAGAGTGGGGGTATCCATGGCATTTTCCAATTATGTTCCTATTTTACAAGTTAAAAAAATTGAGAACCTTTCATAATGTTGCCAAACAAAGACTCAACAAACTTACCTGAGACTCCCTGTCTCTGCCAGTCTGTCCCTGCATATCTGTCCCCAACTCTGCTGTCTGTGTGCCATCTGTTGCCTGCTCTGCCTAATGACATCATTGTGAAACATTTCCATTAGAATTTCATTTCTTTCTTATGAACATTTTATCAACTAGTCTTTGAGATATTAGGCTACGAGGGATCTTACTATGCGTTTTGGTGTACTGAAAAATACTCTGATGTCCGTCTTTTTTCTGCCATTTTTCTGCCATTTTTCTACCTGGTTGGCTACACACACACAGTATGTAGGTTATTTACAGTAGGAGATGGGCTTCTATCATCTTATCTTCTATCATTCTATATGGGCTTCGATCTAAAAGGTAGCTAGCAAATGTGAAACGGATTGCAGTGACAAGAGTTGACAGCTGTATGAGTTCACCATTTACACAACATATGCTGCAACCTTTTGTAATTTTAATCGTTTGTTTCATATTGGCTGGCTTCTAACAATAGCTGAATTTGCAAAGCTAGCGAGCACCAATTCAGTGGTGTTTGCTATAATCTTTGCTACCCAGGTTAAATAAAGGTGAAATAAAATATATTAATAAAAGTTCCCTTGCGACAATTTAGCTTTTGCAACGAGACCATTAAATATATTTAAAACAATGGTAGAAGAGAGTGAAGTTCTGTTCAGTTTATCGCTAACCTTATCACAGGGACTTTGAAGCACTAACTTACATGCATGCTGATCTTGGAATAAATTGACGATAGCAAAGATTCCATCTTTGACGACGCCACATACATGGAATAGGTACTAGCTAGCTTAATAGTTAATATTTGCGCGCTAGCTCTGCATATTCAGCTAGTGTGTGTGCGCGATTGACTGGATTAACCTCACGTCAGTTACGTGTATTGAGTGCCTTTCAGACAGTAGATACGACCTCTACGTTACCTCGCAAGCTAAGGAACTGGCAGTGGATCAAACCATTGTGAGGCAAAGGGTGGGGGGGGGTCGCAATCTTTTGAAACTTAAGAACAAGCTATTAAGTGTCTATAATCAGCACAATTGCTTTCATTGCATATTATTAATATTATTTAAATTACATAGTTATGTTTCAGTGATATATTGGGGGGGACAAATCATATTTTTCCCAGGATGGGGGGGTTGTGTCCCCCCCGTCCCCCCCGGCATTTCCGCCCCTGTGATGGCCTACCGGGGAACAGTGGGTAACCTGCCTTGTTCAGGGGCAGAACAACCGAATTTTACCTTGTCAGCTTGGAGATTCGATGCAGCAACATTTCAGTTACTAGCCCAATACTCTAACAACTAGGCTACCTGCCACCCCCATTAAAAGTGTGTGGTTGTTAACAAGTGTTAAAAAAAACTGTACATATAGGCATACAACTACAATTAAAACATATATATTAATAAAGACACTGTATATTCATAACGCTAGCAAAACTTATTTTAGATTGTTGTTGCAAAGGCTTCTGTTAATTTCACCCAAAAATGTGGGTCTTTTCTCATGAAGTCAAAATAAAATCTGCTACAATACTTTTTGTAAATATTTGCAGGTATTGAGTGTGAGATTTTGTTGCCTGAGATGTCTGTCTGTTTAGTGCTGCATGCTTGATATTGCTGACCCCTTATTGGGAGGTGGCTTACTAGTTTGTATATTGTACTGATTCATATGGATACCTGTCCATACATTGGCTGTAAAAGTGTATAAAAACAGAAAAGCATATAACTGTAGCTATGTGGTCTTTACTTGAGTGTGTTTCAGCAGGGTGAGGTCAGAGAGATGCTTCCAAGTCACTGTTTTTCTGAACTCATAAAATCCTTTACACAATCTGATGGGATGGATGTTCAACCCCATTAAAATGACCATAAGGTCAATATAGAACCTTTAAGTTAAGACCTCACAGATCTGTTCATGGCAAAGCAGTTCAATGAATGATACTAATTGATTCTGTGACAGTATTCATAAAGAGTAGGACAGCTGATCTAGGATCAGTTAAGTATTTTAGATCATAATGTATTAGATTACATGGAGTGGGGGACCTGATCCTAGATCATAATGAATCAGATTACATGGAGAGGGGGAACCTGATCCTAGATCATAATGAATCAGATTACATGGAGAGGAGGGACCTTATCCTAGATCATCATGAATTAGATTACATGGAGAGGGGGGACCTGATCCTAGATCATAATGAATCAGATTACATGGAGAGGACGGACCTGATCCTAGATCATAATGAATCAGATTACATGGAGAGGGGGGACCTGATCCTAGATCATAATGAATCAGATTACATGGAGAGGACGGACCTGATCCTAGATCACATTGAATCAGATTACATGGAGAGGGGGACCTGATCCTAGATCATAATGAATCAGATTACATGGAGAGGGGGGACCTGATCCTAGATCATAATGAATCAGATTACATGGAGAGGGGGAACCTGATCCTAGATCATAATGAATCAGATTACATGGAGAGGGGGGACCTGATCCTAGATCATAATGAATCAGATTACATGGAGAGGGGGGACCTGATCCTAGATCATAATGAATCAGATTACATGGAGAGGGGGGACCTGATCCTAGATCATAATGAATCAGATTACATGGAGAGGGGGGACCTGATCCTAGATCACAATGAATCAGATTACATGGAGAGGGGTACCTGATCCTAGATCATAATGAATCAGATTACATGGAGAGGAGGGACCTGATCCTAGATCACAATGAATCAGATTACATGGAGAGAGGGACCTGATCCTAGATCATAATGAATGAGATTACATGGAGAGGGGGGACCTGATCCTAGATTATAATGAATCAGATTACATGGAGAGGAGGACCTGATCATAGATCATAGTGAATCAGATTACATGAAGACGGGGGACCTGATCCTAGATCATAATGAATCAGATTACATGGGGAGGGGGGACCTGATCCTAGATCATAATGGATCATATTACATGGAGAGGTGGGACCTGATCCTAGATCATAATGAATCAGATTACATGGAGAGGGGGGACCTGATCCTAGATCACAATGAATCAGATTACATGGAGAGGGGTACCTGATCCTAGATCATAATGAATCAGATTACATGGAGATTGGGACCTGATCCTAGATCACATTGAATTAGATTACATGGAGATGGGGGACCTGATCCTATGTCATAATGAATCAGATTACATGGAGAGGAGGACCTGATCCTAGATCATAATGAATCAGATTACATGGAGAGGGGGGACCTGATCTTAGATCATAATGAATCAGATTACATGGAGAGGGGGGACCTGATCATAGATCATAGTGAATCAGATTACATGGAGAGGAGGACCTGATCCTAGATCATAATGAATCAGATTACATGGAGAGGGGGGACCTGATCTTAGATCATAATGAATCAGATTACATGGAGAGGGGGGACCTGATCCTAGATCATAATGAATCAGATTACATGGAGAGGGGGGACCTGATCCTAGATCACATTGAATCAGATTACATGGAGAGGAGGGACCTGATCTTAGATCATAATGAATCAGAGTACATGGAGAGGAGGACCTGATACCATATCAGCACTCCTCCTCTGGGACACTGCCTTTATGATTAAGGAATGCTGTTGTAAATTGTAGTTACAGCAGGTGTTTACTGCCATCTAGTGGAAGATACCAATAAAACACTCTATTATCAGGGTGGGGAGACGGCTGAGTGAAACAGAAAGTAAAGTTGTTCTTTTGTACAGAATCCATTTTGAGACGACAGAGCAGAAGACGCTATATGGAGATTACTGACAAATAAGTAAGTATTTCTGAACAATAATTCATTCTAAAGGACAGAGTAAGATAATGAATATCTGTAATGAGATGTTACTAGTTAGTAGAACTGCTACTTGAGCTGAGTTGCTGACAGACAGCAGTTTTCAAAGTGGAAACTAATCAGTAGGTCTACATGTTATCAGTAAAACGTCTGGTAAAGATGGCGGAGGAGCTTTTACATTATATGGTTTTATGTTTATCTCAGGGTTTCTCATCCTGTTGTTCTGACCAGCACTTACACACCTGATTCAACTAATCATCAAATATTTTAAAACAGTTTAATATTTGAGGCATACAAATGAACATTCTCAAATGAAAACCTTTTGGGTTTGAAGGCCTGTTTACAATTATTAAAGGCCTACTAGAATTCATATTTGATGAAAAAAACACAGCTAAACCTGGTTTCTAGTAAATTATATGTTTATCTAAAATAATGTAAAAGAGATGTCTTGAAGAAGGACTATAATATAAAAACTGAAGCATGATTCAGTACAATGTCATGAGTTACTGCTGTCACATGCAACTGACTGTTAGCCCCACCCGCTGGATACTGTTGTTATATAACTATTGTTATATAAATGGGTGGTGACGTGTTTGACTATGATTGGTGTTAAAACAATTCTAATTAAATTATTAAATGAAATCATACTCTACCTTAACCACAATGTATTTAAAAATGCATTTTGTTTGTTATGAAAAAGAATGCTCTTAAACATTTGCATTTAAAGTATAACTTTTAATGTATATAAACAAAGTGCATATAAATCTAACCATTCAAAATAAATACAACCTGAACAACATAATAGAATATTGCATCATATCAAAGAAAAATAAATAACAATTTGCCAAACTGCAGCATCCCACAATTTGAAATAAATGTAAAACATAAGGATGCTATTACACATGTGCATTTAAAGTATAACTTTTTAATGTATATAAACAAAGTGCATATAAATCTAACCATTGAAAATGAATACAACCTGAACAACATAATAATAGAATATTTAACCATATCAAAGAAAAATAAATAACAATGTGCAAAACTGCAGCATCCCAAAACATTAAACTGGTCCCTCTTTTCTCTCTCTTCTTTATTACCATGTTACAACCAGCAGCACACAGCAATGCTGACCATATTTTGCTTTTATGAGAGATTTGCATTCAGAAATGCAAGCTGCCTCACTGTCGAGGGGCTGATGCGGTTTCTTCTCTCAGTAATTATTTGTCCTGTTTTTGAGAAGACCCTCTCAGAGGGAACGGATGTGGCCACTATGCAGAGTCTCCCTGTCATGACTTTAGTAAGCCGTGGGCAGACAGAGGCCTTGTTCTTCCACCAGCTCAGAGGATCTGCAGGAGGGGCTCCTCCAAATAGGATCGGACCTCCATTATGGCATCTGCTGAGGGATTCCTTCGTGCTGCATCCCCAGTTGCTCTCTCGTCAAACAGCATCCAAACAGCAGACGTTTGTGACACTACTGCTGGTGCTTCTGCTCCATCTGATCCCTCTTCTTCCTGATGCCCTGGTGCCTGAGCCAGCTGACTGCTGGGGCTGTCCCTCCATCTGATCCCTCTTCTTCCTGATGCCCTGGTGCCTGAGCCAGCTGACTGCTGGGGCTGTCCCTCCCTGCTGCGGAGGTTATTCTTTGAAGAGCCTCATCAATCGCTATGGCATCACTGAAGGCTAACTTCTTAAACCTGGGGTCAAGTGCAGCGGTTTCTGATAGCACGTGATTATATTCCATTCTGTGGAACTTTCTGTCCATTGATGAACATAGGGTGTCCATCAACTCGGTCACATTAAATTTGCTTCTCTCTGGCGTCTGGCTGTGATTCGCTGCAGACCCTTACACAGGAGTATCATTGTTGAGGTGGTCACATAGCTGAAAAGAGAGAACAGTAACTTATTAGTTCAGCTTCATGTTTAGTCTACTGATACTACATTCTCATCTACTGCTCATATACATATATAATACTGGATTAAATAATGATGCAGTAATAACTGCTTACTGTACCTCACTCCACTGATCTCCACAGTGACCTGCTCCAGGACTGCACACCTCCTCCACCACCTCCCATTCCTCTTGGGTCAGAGCATCAACAGGTGCATTGACAATGCCCAGGGTAGAGATGATGGCATCCTTTGACTCAAGAAACCGCTTCAACATATAAAATGTTGAATTCCACCTTGTAGTGCAGTCTTGTTTAGGCCTCAGCTCATGCATCCCCATCTGGCGTTGTGTAGACTTTAGTTTTTCAGCACCTACTGTGCTCCTGTGGAAGTATTCCACAGCTGCTTTCACTTTGTCCACAGTAGGCTTCATCACCTTCAGAGCATCTCTTACAATCAGGTTGATTGTATGGGCAAGACATGGATGATGGGTCAATTTATTAAACATTTTCATGGCTTTGGTTATGTTAGCTGCATTGTCGCTAACACAACAGACCACTTTTCCATCTACTTGTCCTTCTCTGGCCACTCTCAACAGTTCCTCTGCCAAGTTCTCTGGGTGTGTCTGTCGCTGAACTCAAAGCAGTCCAGAAGACAGCTAGACATCGAAAAAATCTTCAATGAAGTGACATGTACCCGACATGTAAGAAGTGGTTACCCTTGATGTCCAGCAGTCAGTGGTAAGGCAAACTGCAGTAGCTTTTTAGACTCTTTTCCACACTGAAGCCTGTGTGCTCTCGTACATTTGTGGAAAAGTGATTTTGAAAGGGTTTTCCTGCTTGGAATTGTGTACATTGGATTTACATTATTGCTATAATTTCTAAAACCTCCACAATCTAAAATGGCTGGAAATCGGTGGCAATCATTTTAGCCAATGCAATATCAATGTGGCCTTGTTTTGCTAAAGACATAGACTTTGGAATAAACTGGTCCATAGAAGACTGCGTTGCTGTGGGTCATGGAGTAGGTCTACTGGACTGAGTGGATACATCTCCACCACTATCACTAGCAGGTCTACTGGACTGAGTGGATACATCTCCACCACTATCACTAGCAGGTCTACTGGACTGAGTGGATACATCTCCACCACTATCACTAGCAGGTCTACTGGACTGAGTGGATACATCTCCACCACTATCACTAGCAGGTCTACTGGACTGAGTGGATACATCTCCACCACTATCACTAGCAGGTCTACTGGACTGAGTGGAGACATCTCCACCACTATCACTAGCAGGTCTACTGGACTGAGTGGATACATCTCCACCACTATCACTAGCAGGTCTACTGGACTGAGTGGATACATCTCCACCACTATCACTAGCAGGCCTACTGGACTGAGTGGATACATCTCCACCACTATCACTAGCAGGCCTACTGGACTGAGTGGATACATCTCCACCACTATCACTAGCAGGCCAACTGGACTGAGTGGATACATCTCCACCACTATCACTAGCAGGTCTACTGGACTGACTGGACACATCTCCACCACTATCACTAGCAGGTCTACTGGACTGAGTGGATACATCTCCACCACTATCACTAGCAGGTCTACTGGACTGAGTGGATACATCTCCACCACTATCACTAGCAGGTCTACTGGACTGACTGGACACATCTCCACCACTATCACGAGCAGGTCTACTGGACTGACTGGACACATCTCCACCACTATCACTAGCAGGTCTACTGGACTGAGTGGATACATCTCCACCACTATCACTAGCAGGTCTACTGGACTGAGTGGATACATCCCCACCACTATCACTAGCAGGTCTACTGGACTGAGTGGATACATCCCCACCACTATCACTAGCAGGTCTACTGGACTGAGTGGATACATCTCCACCACTATCACTAGCAGGTCTACTGGACTGAGTGGATACATCTCCACCACTATCACTAGCAGGTCTACTGGACTGAGTGGATACATCTCCACCACTATCACTAGCAGGCCTACTGGACTGAGTGGATACATCTCCATGTGTGGAGGTACTGGCTCCACCACTATCACTAGCAGGTCTACTGGACTGAGTGGATACATCTCCACCACTATCACTAGCAGGCCTACTGGACTGAGTGGATACATCTCCACGTGTGGAGGTACTGGCTCCACCACTATCACTAGCAGGTCTACTGGACTGAGTGGATACATCTCCACCACTATCACCAGCAGGCCTACTGGACTGAGTGGATACATGTCCATGTGTGGAGGTACTGGCTCCACCACTATCACTAGCAGGTCTACTGGACTGACTGGACACATCTCCACCACTATCACTAGCAGGTCTACTGGACTGAGTGGATACATCTCCATGTGTGGAGGTACTGGCTCCACCACTATCACTAGCAGGTCTACTGGACTGAGTGGATACATCTCCACCACTATCACTAGCAGGTCTACTGGACTGAGTGGATACATCCCCACCACTATCACTAGCAGGTCTACTGGACTGAGTGGTTACATCCCCACCACTATCACTAGCAGGTCTACTGGACTGAGTGGATACATCTCCACCACTATCACTAGCAGGTCTACTGGACTGAGTGGATACATCTCCACCACTATCACTAGCAGGTCTACTGGACTGAGTGGATACATCTCCACCACTATCACTAGCAGGCCTACTGGACTGAGTGGATACATCTCCATGTGTGGAGGTACTGGCTCCACCACTATCACTAGCAGGTCTACTGGACTGAGTGGATACATCTCCACCACTATCACTAGCAGGCCTACTGGACTGAGTGGATACATCTCCACGTGTGGAGGTGCTGGCTCCACCACTATCACTAGCATGTCTACTTGACTGAGTGGATACATCTCCACGTGTGGAGGTGCTGGCTCCACCACTATCACTAGCAGGCCTACTGGACTGAGTGGGTACTGGCTCCACCACTATCACTAGCAGGTCTACTGGACTGAGTGGATACATCTCCACCACTATCACTAGCAGGTCTACTGGACTGAGTGGATACATCTCCACGTGTGGAGGTGCTGGCTCCACCACTATCACTAGCAGGTCTACTGGACTGAGTGGATACATCTCCACCACTATCACTAGCAGGTCTACTGGACTGAGTGGATACATCTCCACGTGTGGAGGTGCTGGCTCCACCACTATCACTAGCATGTCTACTGGACTGAGTGGATACATATCCACCACTATCACTAGCAGGTCTACTGGACTGAGTGGATACATCTCCACCACTATCACTAGCAGGTCTACTGGACTGAGTGGATACATCTCCACCACTATCACTAGCAGGCCTACTGGACTGAGTGGCTACATCTCCACCACTATCACTAGCAGGTCTACTGGACTGAGTGGATACATCTCCACCACTATCACTAGCAGGCCTACTGGACTGAGTGGATACATCTCCACCACTATCACTAGCAGGTCTACTGGACTGAGTGGATACATCTCCACGTGTGGAGGTGCTGGCTCCACCACATTCACTAGCAGGTCTACTGGACTGAGTGGATACATCTCCACGTGTGGCGGTGCTGACTCCACCACTATCACTAGCAGGCCCGCTGACCTGATCCTAGATCATAATGAATCAGATTACATGGAGAGGAGGACCTGATCCTAGATCATAATGAATCAGGTTACATGGAGAGGGGGACCTGATCCTAGATCATAATGAATCAGATTACATGGAGAGGGGGGACCTGATCCTAGATCATAATGAATCAGATTTCATGGAGAGGAGGGACCTGATCCTATATCATAATGAATCAGATTACATGGAGAGGGGGGGACCTGATCCTAGATCATAATGAATCAGATTACATGGAGAGGGGGGGCCTGATCCTAGATCATAATGAATCAGATTATATGGAGAGGAGGACCTGATCCTATATCATAATGAATCAGATTACATGGAGAGGAGGACCTGATCCTAGATTATAATGAATCAGATTACATGGAGAGGGGGACCTGATCCTAGATCATAATGAATCAGATTACATGGAGAGGAGGGGACCTGATCCTAGATCATAATGAATCAGATTACATGGAGAGAGGAGGACCTGATCCTAGATCATAATGAATCAGATTACATGGAGAGGAGGGACCTGATCCTAGATCATAATGAATCAGATTACATGGAGAGGAGGGACCTGATCCTAGATCATAATGAATCAGATTACATGGAGAGGGGGGACCTGATCCTAGATCATAATGAATCAGATTACATGGAGAGGGGGGACCTGATCCTAGATCATAATGAATCAGATTACATGGAGAGAGGAGGACCTGATCCTAGATCATAATGAATCAGATTACATGGAGAGAGGGGGACCTGATCCTAGATCATAATGAATCAGACTACATGGAGAGGAGGGACCTGATCCTAGATCATAATGAATCAGATTACATGGAGAGAGGGGGACCTGATCCTAGATCATAATGAATCAGATTACATGGAGAGGAGGACCTGATCCTAGATCATAATGAATCAGATTACATGGAGAGGGGGGACCTGATCCTAGATCATAATGAATCAGATTACATGGAGAGGAGGACCTGATCCTAGATCATAATGAATCAGATTACATGGAGAGGGGGGACCTGATCCTAGATCATAATGAATCAGATTACATGGAGAGGGGGGACCTGATCCTAGATCATAATGAATCAGATTACATGGAGAGGGGGGACCTGATCCTATATCATAATGAATCAGATTACATGGAGAGGAGGGACCTGATCCTAGATCATAATGAATCAGATTACATGGACAGGGGGACCTGATCCTGATTCAGCACTCCTCCTTTGAGACACTGCCTTTATGAATAAGGAATGCTGTTGTAAAGTGTAGTTACAGCAGGTGTTTACTGCCATCTAGTGGAAGATACCAATAAAACACTTTATTTTCAGGGTGGGGAGACGGCTGATTGAAACAGAAAGTAAAGTTGTTCTTTTGTTCAGGATCCATTTTGAGACGACAGAGCAGAAGACGCTATATGGAGATTACTGACAAATAAGTAAGTATTTCTGAACAATAATTCATTCTAAAGGACAGAGTAAGATAATGAATATCTGTAATGAGATGTTACTAGTTAGTAGAACTGCTACTTGAGCTGAGTTGCTGACAGACAGCAGTTTTCAAAGTGGAAACTAATCAGTAGGTCTACATGTTATCAGTAAAACGTCTGGTAAAGATGGTGGAGGAGCTTTTACATTATATGGTTTTATGTTTATCTCAGGGTTTCTCAATCCTTTTGTTCTTACCAGCACTTACACACCTGATTCAACTAATCATCAAATATTTTAAGACAATTTAATATTTGAAGCCAACAAATGAACATTCTCAAATTAAAACCTTTTGGGTTTGTAGGCCTGTAAACAATTATTAAAGTCCTAAAGTAACTCACATTTTGGAGGAAAAAACAAAGCTAAACTTGGTTTCGAGTAAATTATATGTTTAGCTAAAATAATGTAAGAGAGATGTCTTGAAGAAACGCTTCTGGGTTTAGAACTCTGCGTCTCAGTGCCCTGCGACAGTGGGAAGTTCGTTTTGCATGGCCCGGTGCTACAGGTGAGTGGAGTTTTATTTTAAGGAACAATGGAATGGTCTAAAATGCGTAAACTCTGCTCACGCGGGGAGCCGGGCAATGCAAAACGAATTCACCCAGTGACCGTTACATTATTTCCTTATATGAAACTGAAAGTAACTTTGTAGCCTACGCAGTTACAAAATGTCTGTTGAAACTGTGGCTCATATGTCTCTAGAACGTTAGAACAGTGGTGGAAAAAGTACTCAATTCTCATACTGGAGTAAAAGTAAAGATACCTTAATAGAAAATGACTCAATTAAAAGTGAAAGTCACCCAGTAAAATACTTCTTCAGTAAAAGTCAAAGTATTTGGTTTCAAATATAATTAAGTATCAAAAGTAAATGTAATTGCTAAAATATACTTAAGCATCAAAAGTAAACGTAAAGTAGTGATCATTTAAAATTCCTTTTATTAAGCAAACCAGACGGCACAATTTTCTTGTTATTTTAATTTACGGATAGCCAGGGTCACACTCCAACACTCAGACATCATTTAAAAATGAAGCATTTGTGTTTAGTGAGTCCTCCAGATCAGAGGCAGGGATGACCAGGGATGTTCTCTGTTTAGTGAGTCCTTCAGATCAGAGGCAGTAGGGATGACCAGGGATGTTCTCTGTTTAGTGAGTCCTCCAGATCAGAGACAGTAGGGATGACCAGGGATGTTCTCTGTTTAGTGAGTCCTCCAGATCAGAGGCAGTAGGGATGACCAGGGATGTTCTCTGTTTAGTGAGTCCTCCAGATCAGAGGCAGTAGGGATGACCAGGGATGTTCTCTGTTTAGTGAGTCCGCAGTAGGGATGACCAGGGATGTTCTCTGTTTAGTTAGTCCTCCAGATCAGAGGCAGTAGGGATGACCAGGGATGTTCTCTGTTTAGTTAGTCCTCCAGATCAGAGGCAGTAGGGATGTTCTCTTGATAAGTGTTCAAATTGGACCGTTTTCTGTCCTGCTAAGCATTCAACATGTAACGAGTACTTTTGGGTGTCAGGGAAAATGTATGGAGTAAATAGTACATCTTTTTCTTCATGAATGTAGAGAAGTAAAAGAGAAAGTTGTTAAAAATATATTTCTCAAAGAGATAATGAATGAATGAGAACAATTGACATTCAAGAATTAGTCACTGTGTTAACCACAACCAACATGTTGGATCTCTGTTTAGTTGTCACTGTGTTAACCACAACCAACATGCTGGATCTCTGTTTAGTTGTCACTGTGTTAACCAACATGCTGGATCTCTGTTTAGTTGTCACTGTGTTAACCACAACCAACATGCTGGATCTCTGTTTAGTTGTCACTGTGTTAACCACAACCAACATGCTGGATCTCTGTTTAGTTGTCACTGTGTTAACCACAACCAACATGCTGGATCTCTGTTTAGTTGTCACTGTGTTAATCACAACCAACATGCTGGATCTCTGTTTAGTTGTCACTGTGTTAACCACAACCAACATGCTGGATCTCTGTTTAGTTGTCACTGTGTTAACCACAACCAACATGCTGGATCTCTGTTTAGTTGTCCCTGTGTTGACCACAACCAACATGCTGGATCTCTGTTTAGTTGTCACTGTGTTAACCACAACCAACATGCTGGATCTCTGTTTAGTTGTCACTGTGTTAACCACAACCAACATGCTGGATCTCTGTTTAGTTGTCACTGTGTTAACCACAACCAACATGCTGGATCTCTGTTTAGTTGTCACTGTGTTAACTACAATCAACATGCTGGATCTCTGTTTAGTTGTCACTGTGTTAACCACAACCAACATGTTGGATCTCTGTTTAGTTGTCACTGTGTTAACCACAACCAACATGCTGGATCTCTGTTTAGTTGTCACTGTGTTAACCACAACCAACATGCTGGATCTCTGTTTAGTTGTCACTGTGTTAACCACAACCAACATGCTGGATCTCTGTTTAGTTGTCCCTGTGTTGACCACAACCAACATGCTGGATCTCTGTTTAGTTGTCACTGTGTTAACCACAACCAACATGCTGGATCTCTGTTTAGTTGTCACTGTGTTAACCACAACCAACATGCTGGATCTCTGTTAAGTTGTCACTGTGTTAACCACAACCAACATGTTGGATCTCTGTTTAGTTGTCACTGTGTTAACCACAACCAACATGCTGGATCTCTGTTTAGTTGTCACTGTGTTAACCACAACCAACATGCTGGATCTCTGTTTAGTTGTCCCTGTGTTAACCACAACCAACATGCTGGATCTCTGTTTAGTTGTCACTGTGTTAACCACAATCAACATGTTGGATCTCTGTTTAGGGGTCAGTGCTCTAAAATGAGTCTCTCTGGGGAGAGAGAGGAGGGGGGCCCTGCCTCTAAAATGCATCTCTCTGGGGGACATGACACCAAAGCTAAGAGGTAAGATGACAATTTTATGAAGAATTTATTAACTTTATTTCCAAAATAAATAGCTATCTTAAGATGAATGCAGTTACTGTAAATCTCTCTGGATAAGAGCATCTGCTAAATCAGGGGTTCTCAATCCGGGGTCTGTGGAGGTACTGCAGGGGTTCTCAATCCGGGGTCTGTGGAGGTACTGCAGGGGCTCCACGGCACCCTGACTGTACTCGTTGCAATGTAACACATTTGATAGAATTTTCACATGACACGACCACTTTGCCTACTCTTAATTATTGCCTAATATAATGGAATGCATATTTTCTTTACCAATTCTGATCGTTGTTACAAGAAGAATTTTGACAATATTCCCGTTATATCAACACACTCTTCACACCCGTTTAACAACTCTAAATAGCTTTGGCATAGTAGGCATCAAGTCCCTTGCCAATAATGTTGCCTGCAACGTTGCATACAATGTTCATTTTCATCGAACACAGATTACGCCCTAGATGTCTTCAATTGCCCAATTTATAGCCATGCCAAATTTAGGATAATTTTTTTAACAATGTGATGTTGTGCTCCCAAGGGAGAACTTGAAATAACATGATGTGGATAATTAAATAATCAAAAGAAAAACGTGTTAATTTTACACTCTTAGAAAAGAAGGTTCCTTATAGAACCAAAAAGGCTTCTATCACTTCCTTAATATATGGAACCACTAAAAGTGATATATATTTTGGGGTTCAGTGAAGAAGAACCTCTAGAGTTCTGATCAATGAAAGGTGAATGTTTTGAGGATGTGATCCCAGCAGACCTCCAGGGGTCAGATCAATTCCTCACGTTTTTTCCAGCGCCCGGCCCGGGATATAAACCAGCCACCTTTGGACCACAGGTCCAACTCCTGCCACAGCTCCAACTCCTTAATCGCTGGGCGAAAACCTGAGTTAATCTTGGGAAATTAGCATAAATTAATCTGCCAAAATGAAGACAAAATGCTTTGGAGACATACATGGTATCACTTGTTATACATAAGTATTATACATAAATCATTGCCAAAAGGACAGGACATATATTATTTATGGATTGATCATATCAAATATCAAAACATTATTTTAACTACTACAAAGCATTTACATGTGGCTCAGGAACCACTGACTCACTGCATTGTTCTATAGTATTATCAAGACACCTGCTGTTAACTCTTAACTACTTAGGACAGCTCACGAGGTGTTCTAAATATCTGCTGACTAGGTGGGACTAGAGATTTCATGCATAGCTTTAATTTATTCCCCGAAGTGTCAAATGTCTTTATTCTCAGCACTTATACGACCACTTCTCTACTCTGAGACGCTTTGTGGATATGGGCCTAGATCTCAAAATATTGTTATAAAAAAAGTGGAACGTTTGTTTAACATAATAATAAAAAATGAATATTACTAATGTAACCCACTGTAAAGACTGGGCTTAGTTGATTGTGTTGCACTGCTCAAGTCCGCGTTCTGGAACTGTCCGAGTCCACGTCCGGTGTGGCACCAAGAATATTGTCCGGTTACGCGCAGAGTGGACTAAGGTAAATTTTGGGGAATAACGATGGAGTTTGTTACAGTGTTGAAACGCCAAACTTTATTGTTCAATTAGCTTTTTGCTTTACGGTCAGGGACAGGATGAGTGTAGCCAGATCCTTTTCACTCTCTATCCTTGTTTCATTTTGTGGTTCACCGGATTCGTCATCATCATCGAGACAAACGACAGACGAACGTCCTGCTAGCTAGCCAAGCTAGTCGGTAAAGCTAGGTAAGCTAGCTAGCTACTCTACCAGCAGCATCCTAGTTATCCTAGCTAGTCGGTACAGCTAGGTAAGCTAGCTAGCTACTCTACCAGCAGCATCCTAGTTATCCTAGCTAGTCGGTACAGCTAGGTAAGCTAGCTAGCATCTCTACCAGCAGCATCCTAGTTATCCAAGCTAGTAGGTACAGCTGGGTAAGCTAGCTAGCTAGCTACCCTACCAGCAGCATCCTAGTTATCCTAGCTAGTCGGTACAGCTGGGTAAGCTAGCTAGCTACTCTACCAGCAGCATCCTAGTTATCCTAGCTAGTTAGTACAGCTAGGTAAGCTAGCTAGCTACTCTACCAGCAGCATCCTAGTTATCCTAGCTAGTTGGAACAGCTGGGTAAGCTAACTAGCTACTCTACCAGCAGCATCCTAGTTATCCAAGCTAGTCGGTACAGCTGGGTAAGCTAGCTAGCTAGCTACTCTACCAGCAGCATCCTAGTTATCCTAGCTAGTCGGTACAGCTGGGTAAGCTAGCTAGCTACTCTACCAGCAGCATCCTAGTTATCCTAGCTAGTCGGTACAGCTGGGTAAGCTAGCTAGCTACTCTACCAGCAGCATCCTAGTTATCCTAGCTAGTTAGAACAGCTGGGTAAGCTAACTAGCTACTCTACCAGCAGCATCCTAGTTATCCTAGCTAGTCGTTACAGCTAGGTAAGCTAGCTAGCTACTCTACCAGCAGCATCCTATTTATCCTAGCTAGTCGTTACAGCTAGGTAAGCTAGCTAGCTACTCTACCAGCAGCATCCTAGTTATCCTAGCTAGTCGGTACAGCTAGGTAAGCTAGCTAGCTACTCTACCAGCAGCATCCTAGTTATCCTAGCTTGTCGGTACAGCTAGGTAAGCTAGCTAGCTACTATACCAGCAGCATCCTAGTTATCCTAGCTAGTCGGTACAGCTAGGTAAGCTAGCTAGCTACTCTACCAGCAGCATCCTAGTTATCCTAGCTAGTCGGTACAGCTGGGTAAGCTAGCTAGCTACTCTACCAGCAGCATCCTAGTTATCCAAGCTAGTTGGTACAGCTAGGTAAGCTAGCTAGCATCTCTACCAGCAGCATCCTAGTTATCCAAGCTAGTCGGTACAGCTGGGTAAGCTAGCTAGCTAGCTACCCTACCAGCAGCATCCTAGTTATCCTAGCTAGTCGGTACAGCTGGGTAAGCTAGCTAGCTACTCTACCAGCAGCATCCTAGTTATCCTAGCTAGTCGGAACAGCTGGGTAAGCTAGCTAGCTACTATACCAGCAGCATCCTAGTTATCCTAGCTAGTCAGAACTGCTAGGTAAGCTAGCTAGCTACTATACCAGCAGCATCCTAGTTATCCTAGCTAGTCGGTACAGCTAGGTAAGCTAGCTAGCTACTCTACCAGCAGCATCCTAGTTATCCTAGCTAGTCGGTACAGCTATGTAAGCTAGCTAGCTACTCTACCAGCAGCATCCTAGTTATCCTAGCTAGTCGGTACAGCTAGGTAAGCTAGCTAGCTACTCTACCAGCAGCATCCTAGTTATCCTAGCTAGTTGGAACAGCTAGGTAAGCTAGTTCGCTACTCTACCAGCAGCATCCTAGTTATCCTAGCTAGTCGGAACAGCTGGGTAAGCTAGCTAGCTACTATACCAGCAGCATCCTAGTTATCCTAGCTAGTCAGTACTGCTAGGTAAGCTAGCTAGCTACTATACCAGCAGCATCCTAGTTATCCTAGCTAGTCGGTACAGCTAGGTAAGCTAGCTAGCTACTCTACCAGCAGCATCCTAGTTATCCTAGCTAGTCGGTACAGCTATGTAAGCTAGCTAGCTACTCTACCAGCAGCATCCTAGTTATCCT